>NC_081446.1:12573424-12576003 GCF_007210705.1 Tigriopus californicus
ATTTTGCATTTTATGCGTACCCCGCCCACGCTGATGTTGCCATGGATGCTCCGAAAGGTTTGACGACATTTGGAGTCCTTCTTCAAGACTCGAGAAGGAAGTTGGCATAAATGGATGGAGCCAATGTTGGCAGCATCGTCAACCTCGCTCCTGACAACTCCTTGAGATTTCGACAATCATGTGTGACTTTTTTTGTATGTCAACAGAAAAATAGGCACTCATGTAAAGTTGCATTGATTTGGTCGTTGGCGTCGAACAGAATACGGGGCTATTAAGATGCTATGATCGCTTTGAGCTTACATAAAAGAGTTTTCAAAAAGGTTTGTAGCATTTCTGGGTTAATGTGCAAATGCAGTGCATGACAAGATGTCCTGTAGAAAACAATTTGGCTTGTTTGATGCCTTTTAGAGGAGTAGTAATGTTGTATTTCCCAGTACAGTTGGAATGAAAGATTATGGTTATTATAAAAACTCAGTGTTCAATTGATGATTGGTCTTCAAATTGAAATTGATTTGAGTTTTGATTAATGTACCCTTGATCTGAGATTTCAATTTAGGAATTTGAATTTAAAAAAAGACTTCAAAGCTACTAGAGGACCAGTTCCTAATATTCTTTAACTATATAGATGACATTGTCTGCTTACTAATCGGCAATACTTGTATTTGCTAATAATGATACCTAAATGATTCTGACAGGTCATAGTCAAGTCATTCTTGTCGCAATAATTGAACAATAATGTTTGACCGGATTTAATGGCTAATGATTCCAAACGGAAATCTCATACACTTTCTTCAATTTTGTTTTACAAGAACTGCAACTTTTTTTGCAATAACTGACATCCCCAAGCTTTATGGTATTTAAGCTATGTCATATCTGCCCAGGCAACAAATCTTCGAAACTTTTAACAGGGTTGGCTGAAAAGTCTTCTTTTCGGTTGTAGTGCGCTATTTCGCAACAAAGGCATTCTTGTTATTTGATATTCACTCTTTGAATGCCATTTGATATTTCATTAGCCAAATAGATGAAATATTCACCTTAAAGTATGGTCGAATATACCCACAACAAGTGCAATCACTTGATGAATTGTAAGAAGGTTAGGAGCAAGTAAGCCAAGGGTTTCTTACCTGTGAGTTGTTTTCGTCTTTGAGAGAGGTCGGGAAGAGATGTTAGCTCTTCGATGACGTTCTGTCAACTGAATCCACACCTGGAATTCCTGACACTGGAAGATGATTGCTTCTTCGTTGCTTACATGGCAGACTTCTACGCCTGAAGGCATTTCATGAAAGGTGTTCCCCAACCATGACAAATATATCTTATCAGACAAAGTTATACAATTCATAATAGAGCCATCCTCAATAGCTCACAGCTGTCAAAGTCCTTACATTAAGTCGGTATTTGATCAACCTAGGGTCCAAATCGTTTCCTTCAAGAGTGTCAATTGGTCATAAATCATTTTCCATTCACAACAAAGGGCCACTATCTTTTGGGTGGATGGTCACTGCAAATTGATCATTCAAGTCATTATAAATGTACCATTGTGTGGTTTTCATTCTTCAACGTCGCCAACAATTGGATAACATCATCCTATCACTTTTCACACATAAAAGTAACATTTGCGTTGTGGTTATTATTTGACAGGAAACACTCTTTGTGTCAAAAAAGATGGAGGGATAAGACTTTGTCTGAATATGGTCTTGTCGGGTTTGTCATAACTATGGTGGCAGATAAACCAGTAGTGTTTTTTTTTCTCTGCTTGTTTACTTTATGTTGATGAACACGTTTGGGAATTTCTTTTTCCGGGTCCAATGTCACATAAAAGTGATGATTACATTTCTTTTGAGTTGGACATGGGGTTTGTTAAACATGAAGGGCTATAAATGGTTTCAATTTGACTTCGGGTTATTCATTACAATTGACATGGCCAAGAGGAATTGTTTTTAATCACCACACATTTAACACCACCAAGACTAATTGAAGTCGTCATGGTCGCTTAAATAAATTGCAAAGCCCCCTATATTGCAACGAATTTGTTATTGTTCTATCAATTACTTCTTCATGAAGATACTTGTTTTTGAAATAGCAGAGAAATACTCTGCGACTTTGAAGGAATAAGTCGAAATGATGAACCAACTCTTTGGCATTTATAGTTGTGTCGTTGTCTCGGTTGCAAAGGGTTGATGTAGTAAATATTGCAACTTGATCAGTCACTTGAACACCATATGCAGATCCGATTGATGCGACAATCGGTCATCATGCTCTCATTCCGATGTTTACGAATTAGCCAATATTTTTCGTGTCTTTTTTAGTACCACACCACTTCCACCATGATCCTCAAATTAACGTTCACTTACAATCTCTATCCTGAATGTCGTATTCGAAGGTAATACTACTCCTGGTACGAATTGAAATTTACCTAAACAAATTTCACTAACGTGCGAAGGTATTGTATTTAATCAGTGAACAGAGAGGGCTAAGTTTGTTCTTGCATGTACAGGTGATAAATGGATATGAAGTTCGCATTTGAGTATTTATGGTCGCACGTTTTTGATTGCTACTTTTGCATTGAATCGTTCAGCAAA
>NC_081446.1:12576028-12576149 GCF_007210705.1 Tigriopus californicus
GCAATTTGAAGAAAATTGAGTGCATGGTTGTTTCAGTGATTTAAAGCCAACAATTCAGATTGGATATTTTGACCTCTTCAAGCAAACTTTACAACAAAACCATCCAATGAATATTCTTGAA
>NC_081446.1:12576190-12592162 GCF_007210705.1 Tigriopus californicus
ATATTTTTGAAGTAAGTAGCGAAAATTTCCGTTTGGACTAAGCGTGACACTGACCGTTTGAAAGGAGCTCCCAATTATTCGATAACTAATGCGCCAATGCTTTAAAAATGCTGAACATATTGATATTTGATGGAACAAACTTTCAAGGTCCGTTTCATAACAAAAAGGGTCGGTGGCAAAAATTGTGGCTATACTTAGAAAAATAAACTCCAGCTGACTACTGAGTTTCAGTTAAATTGAATCAATCTGTCCTTTCTATTGAGAGAGAACTCAACTATTTTATTTATTGCACTCGCGATCTCAAATTAGGTCCATCATAACCTATTAATCAAATGACTTTTCCTCAATTCATTTGGCTGATTAATCAGATATTGGAGTCAGAGTTACATGCGTAACGACACATGCATTTTTACTCTAATAAATTCAAGCCATTCGCATTGATTGTAGGAAGAGACTAATCACAATTTATGCTTTGAATGCTTAGTATAAAATTTTCTTTAGAGTTTTCCTCGTCCGTTAAAACCTGTCTTAAACCTGGTTAAAACACGCCGACAAAAGCATTGCGATTTCAAGGCTGCCAAGCAACGATTAGCACGTTCGTAATGATTGGCCTCAAAGTAGTCAGCCATTCTTTGGCGTTAAAAACATGCCCCTTTTTTGGTCCCATTTCAACTCGCAGGCCAATAATAAGTACCACAAGTATTCGACCCTGAAATTTGGTTGCCTTCTTTTGCAGGTATGTACTCGTACACTGAAATGTGTACATTCATCTTGAGAGCTCTAATAGTGCTCGCATCCACTGAACAAAGGTTGAGATATGGCCTCTTCAACGACCAATGAATTCCTGATGCTTAATATGACAAAGCAATTTTCATTCGTTGCCAGACCGTTCTTCCCATTTGAGACAATCCCGGTGAGGTGAGGCAGTACAAATTTGAATTGCCGACAAGAAATGCCAATTACCTAATACACTCGAGTTGATCACGCTGCTAAATGACGCCAACCTCATGCGCCTTAAAATTTGAAATCTGCCCTCCAACCACGTTATCATAGTACAAACGGTACAAACATACAAAGTAACCAAGGACTGCTTGAAATTTAGATCAATCGGAATGGACTTCAAATGTCCTTGCATTTTAAAATGGACTAAAACCTCTGAAAACATCATCATAAAGTTTGTATTCTTAAAGAAATTTTAGGTTTGATAAAATACACTTATGTCGGAAATATGTGCTCCATGAAGTAACATCTTTTTAGTGTTACAGGGTAGCCCAAGATTAGTGTTTTGTAAGCTTCAAGTAATATTAAATGGACTTTAGATTGTAAAATAATCCAATAATATTTGACCACCCCACGGGCACCAAGAAGTGTTTTTTTCGTCACATTTGTCTAAACTAATCCCAAAACATTTAACAAAAAATATTCACCCATGTTGTTCGGAGTATTATTTTTGCAACCATTTTACTGGTTCAAGGAGTATTGTGAATGAATCATGCCCTCGCGTAGATGAGATATCCATCTCAATATTCGCTATGGCGCTTTGAAATCGATCAATTATGGCTGACAAACAAAGCAAACACAACCATCAACCCAACCCAAAGTACGGCGAGACACGAAAATGCAAAACTCAGCGACGCAATTTGAATGCTGCCCACTATTCATCAAAAGAGCCAAAACTCAGAGTGAACGGATTCAAATTGTACGATAATGTATTCAGTGCTGTCATCAGCCACCCTTGTCTGGAAACCCAGGAAACCCTGCAATGGTAAGAGGGCATACTAGATTGGTTTTGCATATATATTATGACGCAATCATCATCAAAATCAAACAATTGTGATAATGATTGCCTCTAAGGCCCTTCTGGTTTTACTGATATGACATTTATTCAGTTTTCAATTTGCTCCCCTCTTTTGATTTTCTGGTCTGCACACCAGGGTTTCTTTGTATTGCTTTTTCAATTTGCTCCCCTCTTTTGATTTTCTGGTCTGCACACCAGGGTTTCTTTGTATTGCTTCTAAAAATGTTCGATGGGAAAATGTTTCTTCCATGAAGTGGTAAAAATTACAGTGAAAGGAAGGCTTTTTGAGAAAAAAGTTTATTTCTGCTTACGAACAGTATAAAATCCCGCTGAAGGTTGAAAGCCAGATGATGTAATGAAATTGCTTAATCTCTCAAAACAATTCGCAAGAGACATCAAAACTCGGAAATTCTGGGGGGAGTCCATTCGTTATCAAAGTTGCTTTGAAAATTACAAGGCGCTTTAAAAGTAACGGAACGCCTGATTGTGTGTCCTATTAATTTTTGATTCAAATTTCACACCAATTCGAGCTATACCGCTTCTTGGACGGTACTTGAAATCTTAATAAATCCACATTTTTGTCTCTTTAATGTTCATGATTTTGAAAAGTAAAGCATTCAAGATTGGAGCATTTTTTCTTTTCAATGCAGATCTGTTTATGACAGAGGGAGGGATGTTATCAGGGTTTACCATTTTAACGCACCCTGTTCATAGAAATATATATATTTTTTTTCTATTTGTTTTTGAGCGCTGCCTTTTTTTATTTATTTATAGATAAATAAATGATAATCTTTATTGCGGCTCTAGGGCATGTCATGGCGTAAAAATAACTATAAAATAAAATATGATGTATAAACATTATACAGAGGTTGGTTGTTAAAACAAGAAAAATGTCAAGAAGGTAAAAGCAATAAAATAGTCGACTAGAAAGTGATATCACAATGAGTATGACTAGAATTGGTTCAATGCACATGAAAAAAGGGAAGAGGGGAATCACAGGCATTACAAACACAGTTAGGTAAAGGCAAATGATGGAATTTTGGTTATTGCAGAGTAGAGGATGGGCCAGATTGAAGAGATCTTTTGTCAACATCCGTCGCTGATGGCATTGGGCTGGGAAATTTTAAAATATTTATTTGAAGATTTTTTTTTTGCATTTGGGTGCTAGGGTCGGAGGGATGAGCCTCGCCCGGCCAGCGAAGCCAGCCATCACATTGCCCTTATACTCTTTTCCAATAGGCAGTGTCGTGTCCGTCTCAGCTTTGGTTCTCCGTCTGTGGGCAAGGTTAGCGTCTAAAAGTTTCCGTGAGAAAGGTCAGGGAGGAGATTCGAACGGGGGCCTCTCACGTATTAGAAAACTGCATTTACCACTACACCAGGTCTCCTCCCCGGCGCTCATATATGTACATTTTTTTTTTAAATTTAATTTAGTTCATCCTGGTTTCGTTTTATCGCTTTCATGTTGTGACTGGATATGATTTTTTTATTCTCTTCCTATTGAGATCATTTATTATCTAAAGCATGTGAATGGTTACCCTCTAATTAAACATGTCAATTAAAGAGTTGCTAGTTTAACAAAAATTCATTTTTTTCATTTCCAGCGAACTTACTTTTTTGGCAATTCTAAAGTATCCAGGAATACACGATGTTAACTTGACATAACGCAAATCGGTAATGAATGTTTCTAGGCTATTCATTTCAGGTAGAAGTCGCTTGAGTTTTCTTCCTTCGAACTTACTTGTACTAATTTTAATGAGAGCCTTTCCTTGGGCTCAAATTTACATGGAAACCCAAACTCTAGGGAAATTTCTGCCCCAAAAGTTTTCGAATATTTAATCGCCTAATTCGGATTAGCCGCGTTTGAGATCACAACGCAGTGGAACATCCACTCAAGCATCAAGCAAGGTAGCCAAATACCAAAAAGGCCAAATAAGAAATTTGGTGGCCAAGGTTTTGACATATGGCCCTCGAGCTTTGCATTTTCATCCGGCGCATGTTTAGGTTCGGCTTAATATAAATGAGAGTAACGGATCATACTCATACATAGTTATGTACATACTTAAAAAAGGCTGGGGATTCTATTTGCAGTCACTGGTCTGGTGTGCTAGATCCACATGAAGGACTCTTTGTCCGTGGTTATGATTAGGGCTTTTGACCATAAACCACGCTCTTACCAACCAAACATTTACAGTTCTGGACATTAATTAAGCACTCCGTTATTCATCTTCTACCCCCTTCTTTCATTTCTATGATGACAATTTTCATACTGAGATTCATGAGTATCTAGAATTTCTTTGTATTGAGATCAATCATTATTCAAGGCCTTGTTGTCCAAGTTTCCCGGTTCTAGGTTTTGGATTGGTCTGAAAACGAGCTAGGAATTGAGGGCTCTAACCTACTAAAACTGTGCCTTGTGAGACTCCATCTCAATTACAAACAGTCACATTAATGCTCGAGGACACCTTTCCAAGTCAAATGTTTGTGATCTGTGCCAATCATTGCCACAATCGTTGACCGCTCTTAAGTTCTTAAGTTAAGAATGTACATGTGGACTCCGTTACCTTTACTGGAAATTAAATCCCCCAGCGCGTCTAAAAAACAGGGAATTGATATATCCACCAAGAAGGATTTGGCGGATCTGGCTAGCCCTTGAATGTAGGGTTGATCAGGAATTTGGTCCAAGACTCGTTCAATTCTGACTTGATACATGTTAATGGATCAACATACAATGAAGGAGGCCGAGAAAGAAGACAGGATTTGACACTGAAGTTCCTTTTGCTTGATTTTGGCTCTTTTGTGAAGTTTGCTCAAAAGTTGCTTGATTGAACTCCAATTGAACAACGGCATTCTATGGTCTTAAGTTCTTATCCAAGAAGCATCTCCAATTTGGGCTAAGACAAATTGACTTTCTAATGTTTGATCATGAATTAGGTTATCCCAGAGGCCTATTTCTTTCTTGCACGATGCTCAATTCGAAAAAATAGCTTTTATATGATTTTTGAAGTAACATTCAAATTCGTTTAAAAACACGTATATAATGTACTCTAGATCAAGGGATTCCTTCGTCAATCTTTTTTCTCTGATAACGTTAAAACTCAATTTGCGTACATTACAGTATTGCCATGTATCGTTCTTGAATCAATAATAACCTCAAAAACGAACTTATCCCGTCTAATATGTACAGGGCATTAGTCGTTCCTCAATAAGATGAACGAGTTACAGTTACAATTACTTTGGTGAAAAATGGTAATAAGTGACACAACCGTCACTCGAAAAAATTTGCAATGGCGTTACACGTTACTTTTCCCAAGAATTAGATGACCAATATTCTATGGTTTTCCCCCAACAAGACCATACTTCTCTAAATAAATTGTGTTTTTTGCTTCAAGCTGTCCTAACGGGTAATATTTGAAGACTTCATGTAAACATTTTACAATAATGAGCATTGTCATTTAATCGTGGTATAATTGTTCAAAATGTATTGCATTGCAATGCGTTGAGGGGTCGAGATTGACACCATTGATGGAGTAACGATTGTTGAAGGTTTGAAACAATAATATGTCGGAAAAGTCACGATGGAAAATCAATAGTAGACATTATGCATGTAGTAAAGCTTTCCTACTAGAAGCCTATGCCTCAAGTCGTGGAAATGTGGAGGCGTTGGAAATTTGATGCATCGTACTCAAGTCAAAGAAAGATCTTTCCCTGCTTGACAATTGTACTGAATCAGGTCTTCAGTCCAACGAAATTTGATTGAGAAGATGTAAACAATACAGTAGAAATGCAACAAGATTTAAAACCAAGAAGACCCTCACAGTATTTAAGAGCAAGCACAATTTTCAAGCCTGATTTTCGTTGTTCACAATAAGCTCGATGGAAACAGCAAAACATGGCAATTTCTGTTGTTTCCTCAGCTGTCACGAGATAAACGAACAATTAAAGGCCATTCTGGAAGCTAAATATTGAACGAATAACGCGTAATTCTTTTAGTTTTGGGGTCGTTACAATTACACCATTTTAAAATGTACTGGAATTACAGTGCCTTTTTCGAAAAAAGGAACGAATTACTGTAATTTCGTTACTAATGCCCTGAATATCTATAGTTGCGTGCCATTGACACATCTTTTGAGAGCATCTTAGATATCATAACAAGGATGAAAACATGGCCAAATAATATTAATCTATTATATAATTTGTGAAAAATAATGACCATCCACGAAATCTAGTAAATAGTGACCGCGCATTTCGGGCAACAACTATGCTTTTCCACTCGTTCGACATACCCATCGACCTGTCTGAAAAAACTGTAAGCTTGTTAGTAATCGACAAAGTAGGCGTGACCGAGAATTGAACGCGATGGTATCGAGGATATGTACCTATATACCTATATAGTGAGTGGGTAGTGTATGTAGGATGAATGAACTTGGAGCTTAGGAAAAGAGACAGGAAGCTCGAGGACTCACTTACAATGGCGAACTCGCACTCCAAAAGGAATGTCACTTCCGATTCTCCCCCCCGACATCATGGTTTGCAGACACAGTTGGCCCACCCGTCCATCACGATGAACCGAAAGCAAGTTTCGACCCGAATGTCGGTGAGAAATGTCACAAAAGAGGTCATTGTGATGAGCTCTAGTGGATGGAGAGATGGCGATTAGTCGAGAGAGGACTCACAAGTGTTAGCAGATCAGGTTGAATGGCAAATCCAGAGCAACGTATCGAACGCAATCAACAAGAGTGGAAAATAGTTGAGACCTAAAAGTGGATGAGTTGTTGATGATGAGAGCATGGCTTCTCGCCATCATTAGTATCCAAGGTAAAAAGAAGGCTGAAGGCTGGCTTGGTTGACAAGGAGTGGTTCTCTCGTTACAAAGATTCCACATGAGTCTGACGCGTGGTGTGGGTTGTTCCAGTTTCGAGGTCCATCGAAATACGTCATCTTTGGGTCCCTGGAGCCATGGAGAATGGCACTTTGGACTCGGCCATTCTGGAATGTGACTATTTGTTGGATGAGCGAGACCGATCCTCTTTGGAGGTCAAATGGTACTTCAGGCACGATCCCGTCCCCATCTTCCAGTGGGTTCCACCCAATGCTCCACAGGTCTGGTTCTAAATTTGTTCATTTTGCTTACTTGATCATATTGTTATGGACAAATAGGTCCAGAGAGCTTATGGTATGTTGGTCCTTTATCGTACTAAAATTGTTAGGAAAGCTTAAACCTGACAAATAATTTATACGGTATACGGTGCTTTTGTGAGATGGAAAACTTCTGGCAATGTATTTACTATTGAAGAACCCCATACCCCATCTGTATCAAAGTACAGAGAGAGAATTTTTTTTCTTTTATCTAACTTCTACCAAAAAGTTTATCATATGACTTCAGCTCTTGTGGGTAGTAGCAAAAATGATTGTTCCATTTTGGTCCCTTGACAAACAGTTTCGGTTTCTCAAGATAATGGTCATTCTTCCGATGCCGCACAGCCTTTTATGTTGATGAACTCTTCCGAGACTAACTCGTAATTCTCGTCATACGTACGTAAGTGCATTTGGATATAATATGGAGGGCGTTAGTAACGAAATTACAGCAATTCCTTCCTTTTTTCGAAAAAGGAACTGTGATTCCAGTACATTTTAAAACGGTGTAATTGTAACGACCCACAACCTAAGGGAATTACGCATTATTCGTTCCTTTTTTTAGCTTCCAGAATGGCCTTTAATTTTTCGTTTATTTCAGTCATGACAGTTGAGGAAACTTATGGCTCAAGAGAGCCTCCATCCATCTAGCATATTATAAGCAATGAAAGTCAGGGTTCAAATTGTGCTGGCTCTTAATTACTCTTTGAGGGTGTTCTTGGTCTTAAATATTGTTGCATTTGCTACTTTATTGTTCACATATTCTCAATCAAATTCCGTTGGACCGATGACCTAATTCAGTGAAGCAAGGAAATTCTGTCTTGGTCTTGAGCATGATGCATCAAATTTCCCAAGACTCCACATTTCCACGATTTGAGTCATCAAACAAGGAAGCTTTACTGACTTGACTATGGCTAATACTGTTTTTCCATCATGACGTTTGCGACATTGTTTCAACCCTCAACAATCATTTCCCCATCTAGGGTCCCAATCTTGACTCCTCAAAGGATTGTGATGAAGTACATTTTGAACTATTATACCACGATTAAATGCCAATGCTCATTATTGAAAAATGTTTACACGAAGTCTTCAAATATTACCCGTTAGGATAGCTTGAAGCCAAAACCACAATTTCTTTTGTGAAACATAGTTTTGATGGGGCAAAAACCATAAGATATTGGTGACCTCAAATTTTAGTTAAAGTAACGAGTAACGAATAACGCCTTTACATCGTTTATTTGAGTAATGGCTATGTAACGAATTACTATTTTTGACAAGAGTAATTGTAATTGTAATTCATTCCATATCTTGAGGAACGACTAATGCCCTGGCAATATGCAACACGCAAAAGGTTCCATTCTTCCCAAGATATATACTCCTTTCCGTAGAGGCAAAACTCCAAAGCTGGCCTCACACTTGAGCTTTACAAATACAGTGTACATATAAGCATGTCTCGTTGAAGGTTCTGAACAAGTTTCGTCGCTTCATCAATCTTCATTATCTGGTCACAGATGATCCATACACCGAGCATCGAGCCATTCACCTTCAGCCGATTAGTTCCGAGCTCTCAGGGCGATACTCATGTCGGGTCTCGTCCAACTATGACGACAAGATCATCTCCAAGAACATGATCATCTACGGTGAGTACAATCCTTGGGGAGTATGATTCTCTGACTGTGGATATGAGCTGAATTCAAGACATTTTGGAGCCAAAAAGGAAGCCTGGTCGGTCCCTTTTGTTGAAAGTTGGGAGAAGCAAACAATCATAGAAAAATACTCAAGAGAAGAGAAACTTTGAAGACATAGAGCTTGCAATGAATGAAGAATCTCTCGAGACATCCTTTGCAACAAGGCTGTCTTTCCTATATATAGCCCGAGAAAAAGGCTGATGAGAGTGAAAGAAGGAGAAGGGTCTAACGAGAAACGTTTGATGAAAGTTCGGTTGGTTAGCAATCACTTTTGTTCTTCCAGCTCCGCCAAAAAAAGTGGAAATGGACTTCTTTTGGCCTTCAGCCGACCTTTTAAACTTGACGTGCCGAGTAGATCGGATCTATCCTGAACCCATCATCAGCATTCTACTCAGACACCAACAAACCGAACCCATTACAACCACTGATCTGCCAGCATTATCTCTGTCAAACAGACCAAAGAAGGATGAAGGCCACAACAGGTGAGAAAGGGAACAGCCTTCAAGTAAACAAAAGAAGGCTCACTATTTGAAAGACTTAGAAAGCTAATTTCGAAATCATGGACGCGAATCGCAACAAAGCTACTTGTTCTATAAATCATTCAAAACGGGTTCCACCCACGCTAACAAGGGCATTTTGGAACTGATGAAGTTCCGTGGTGGTGATGACGGGAAACCAGGATTTATGATCAGACCTGATTCCTGGAGTCCATGCACTAAACTGAACGTGGACACGGAATGTGTTCCTCGCCACATCCCTTTGTTGATAAGAGTTTTACGAGTCGTTCGTCAACAAATCCGGGAAGCCTTTCACCAACTTGTTCCGCAATTTGAGAGTCCAAAATAGACCATGATTAATGGGAAACTTGGAACATTCCTAGCCAGATTGGAATAGCTGTGTGAACGCATCTCCTTATCTGATTAATCTCCTCGAGATGAGAACAAGATGACAATCCCACCTGACTTACATGTTTTCGCCCATTCAATCTTCACACATATTTCAGCTTTGATGTGACTCACACAATGGATTCGACTCGGCTGGTTTCGTGGTCGGATGGTTCCTATTCGGTGGTCGTGTCGACCTTAGTGGATTATAATCGACTTCCTCGCCGTTTTCAATTGAAGGCCAAGTCTGCTCTGGTCTCGGTATGTTCCATTCGCTTGAATGGAACACCCTTCCATTCCGAGACCATTCAAAATCTTGTTGGAACATCAGATCCACTCCCGAGTTCCTCGCAAGCATCTCGACCATCTCCATCGAGAGGTACTGAACAAAAACATCAGATTAGACTGAATTTGAGTTCCAAGGTCTTTTTTTCATATCTTCTTCCTCTCTCGCAACTCTATTCCAGGTTCGTCGTGGATAATAGCGTTGTTATGGTTACCAACCGTTGTTTTGGCCGTCTATTTTCATCGCTCAGAACTTTATTCATAAATCATGGGTAGACACACCAACTGGAGGAGATTGGAAATAATTTAGGATAATCTAGTAAGATAACTGACAACACAGCATGGGATACAAAATCATGATGGAATAAAAGTTGACACTAAATCGATGCTGGGATCGCCGTCCTCTTCCTGTACGTGCTTGATGGCTTTTCTATTGACCCATGCATTCATTCACTTCCCCCCTCCTTACCGCCGATCGCATTGAAACGCCAAGAAACATTTTCGACTTAACTGGCCTTAATGGGAAGTGGAGTGCCTTTCTTGACTTGCTCCTTTTCCAATTGGCGTCCCAAGTACTCCCTGGAACATAATGGATCACTTGCTTTAAATAAGAAAGCCCTGTTAGAACGCTTGAACATAATCAATACCCACCAGTTGTGCACCATTAGCTTTTGAACGGCCAAGAGTGCTTCATAACGAACATTCGGGTCCTCGTGAGCCAATAAACTCATCACGATCGTCTTACCGCCCAATAGTTCCAAAACACTGCAAAAGAGATTTATGAGTGGACCATGCTTTAGAGGTTTTAATTAACGAGCCATTCGTGGATTTACTATTTATCGGCGACCACCTGCTGTCACCAACATCACTCACGATCACTTGTGTACCTTTCTTTGGCCCTCAAAATCGAGGTGGCAGCTTGCCGACTAAGAATAATCCTGAATGTCATTGAGAAAGAGCCAAAAGGACCTCGTTTGAGTGAGCTAAGGAGGACCAAATTAGATCCCTGGCGAGGTTTTATTAAAAAACATGAAAGAACCCAGTGAGAACAAACTAACCTCAGGCTAACAATGGAGCCATACTCGAAGCACGAACCCGCATTACATATTAGATTTGGAATGTGAGCCAGGCATAGGCATACTATCCGAAGACCGTTTTGAAAGCCACTTGTTCATTTCCGCCCCAAGAGAAAAAAAGCCACATGCCTTTTCACATCCTTTTTTTTGAGCCAAAATCAGTTTGCCTTCGTCGACAAATTCCCGCCTCAAGACGAGATTTAAGTCGAGAGATTACCAAAACTGAATTTAACAACTTGTGCTCAAAGCAATTCAGATTTGGTTGTTGTCGGTCGAGTAACCCAAGGGTCGGAAGAGGCTAGGCTCTCAAACTTGGCCTTTGATCATGAAGGGGAAGGCCTGGGTCGTGCTTGACCTACTGAACACTCCCAAACAGGTGGGATTTTCGAATGAATGGAAATGAGAATGGACGAGAACAGAAACACTCACTGCTTCCCACGAGAGTAATGGCGCACATATTCGCCGAGGTCGAACGAGGCTACACTCAGGACCAGCGGGTCTTTGGTGGTCTCCAGGAGATGGATAAGCATCTTCAGCAATTCGTAGTTCTTGTCGTTCAATCGGTGAGCGTTCTCACGCCAAAATTTCTCGGACCGATGCACGGGTGACCATTCTAATCGACCGGAATGCACCTCAGTTACATACTCATCATACGAACTGAAACAGAATTGAATGAGGCGGGTAAGAAACAAGATAAACAGCCGCATTTAGCCCGAATCGTATTGGGTCATTTTGGAGGAATGAGATATCAGAGGTATAATGCGTTCTACGTGCCAGGAGGTTTGCCATTGATTTCAGAATTCTTTATTTGTGAACTCTCAAGCGAAATTACGACTGTGGCTGTAAGTTGTCCTTCATTTTTTTTTTCTTTTTTATGAATAAAGGCCACCTAAACCAGGGTAAAATGGGAAACATAGAGCATGAATGATCTTAATTTCGAGTTCCCATTGATCATTGCATTCTCTTAGTCATTTGGTGAAGACTTTATTGAAGTTTCTTCATAATCTACATAAGTAGACGGATAAAGCTAACAAGTCCACTTAGAATTGATACATGTAACGCCGTCTGGCTGGTTAAGGGTCTGTCGTTTAATGACAAGCTTCAAAGAGAAATTTTGGAGAATAAGGAATTGTTCCGCGAATGCAAGAATATACACAAAAGATGAAAGAAGCTGCCAATTTCGAAGAAACATGAAAAAAAACTCAAAGTCTTTCAATAAGAGGGTCTCCAAAGTTTCTGTGTGTAACCGCAAAAAGTTGAGCTGCACTGACTTAGGACCAAGTTCATGTCCATGGATTCTCGAAAATTCGCTAAATTGGAAATCCCACGAAAGGTTGAATCTGGGTTGATTGAAACATTCCCCCAACGACAACAGGCAATTGCTGTACATAAAATATAATTCCCAAACATCAAACGATTCCTTTCATTCCACGATTAGAACCATCTCTTTGAATTGTGATACAAAAGTAAAGAGTATGATAAAACGCACTAAAAATATAGAGCCTTCATTCATTTCCTGGAAGTTCCATTCCTAACAACGCCATTTATAACGGAGCCAGAACCTGGAAAATCTATTTCTTGCATCGGTTACGACGCCGCAACTTGCGACGGAAAAAAGCTACCTCCGCTCGATTTATGACCATTTCATGATTCATGGGGACAAAATGCATGGGCTAGAAGGGTTTCTACATGAGCATTTGATATTCTCAATTTCCATCAGTCGACTTGGATACGCAGAGTGCGCCTGGTTTCACATCACGATTTCCTTCTCTCCATTTTTCCCTGGAGCCACTTGATCCTTTGTAGATTCAATTCGAAGGCTTCAGAGATTGCTTCATGCATTTGAAATGATCCCTCCAGGCCATCCAACACTAGACGGTCTCAAAACGACTACCGACACTTTTCTTCGTAAACTTCATCCAAAGCTCACCGAGAAACTAATTTTGAACATCCATCTGCTCGGTGCTTTGAACGCATGAAATTTAGAGAGCAGCAAAAGTTCATCCTTATTTCACTTTGTTGCATTTTGGACCTTGTGCGCTCTATCGGTCAGAACTTGTGCAACTAAATCGGCAGCTATTGCTCATTGTAAAATGTTGGCTTTGTGTGAAGATCCTGGCAAACTTTACCTGAGATCATGGAGAGATGCTTCCATCTTCTCCTTGAGGAATTCGATATCGGCCAGAATATCCTCGTCGTCGAACTTTCTCTGCTCAATGAACTCCAGTTGCTTCATAACCTTGCACTGAACCATGGAAATGCAGTTCTCCTTCACGATTTGGGCATCATCGGGCTTCTCGATCAGATTCTATGGAAACAAGTGGAAGAACAGATCAGTGAAACCGATTTCCAACCAATCCACAACGACAACAACAACAACAACATCTGTTGGGAGGGAAGTAACGCTCTTATTGTAAACCCTTCAAAACCTTTGTCTCAAGACAGAAGGAAACTCACCCTGAATACGGCCAAGATTATCCTGCTCACTTTCTCCTTTTGTGCATCCGTCAAGATATCCGCCAAAATGGGGATCACGCCAAACCTTCAAACAGAACAACAAAAGGCAATTGACTAGTGCGGACTTGACAAGGTTGAATGGTAATGAAAATACAAGATGGATGGATGGTGGAACACGAATGTAAGAAAGAACAATCATGATTCATAGGGGGACGAAAGACTCGCACGCCTCAATCTAAATAGGAAGCTATATTGGGTATCGTGACCCGCAGAAACGATTCCTTCTTCTCTTAACACAATAACAGAGGTGGAAATCATTTTCATCAGGAGCTTTGGTAGTACATGGTGGGTCACAGAATGTGGGGGAAAAGTCCCCCAAGGAAAACGCGTTGTTGGGCTAACAAACGTCAGCTAGTTTCAGCAATATTCGTGGCATCATCCGCTGGATTGAATATGGAAATACTTGGTGCATTAATTTCCGAGTGGCAAATAACCCCCGAGGCTGAGCTAATAAATAATGCATGGGAATAATGCATTAGCCGAGGACAAGAGACGTGATTACCAATTACGAAAAGTTGGGAGGTTGTGAGAATAGACGAAGATCACTTACTTGTGAAGCTTCTCGGCAATGTCAGCGTTGAACGTCAATACCCAAAGGCAGAAAGAGAGTTGGTATTGGATCTGGAAATTGACCCGTCCAGACAAAACAGAGACCACGGTTGAGATCCCGTCCAAATGCACAAAGGCCTTTCGGTAGTCGTCAATTCGAAGCATCATTTGGAGGCAACGAGCCACGCTTTGGATGTACTCATTACCCTATTAAAAGGACGAGAAACTGAATATGATCGCACATTTCACATTGAGAGCAAGGGCAACATAATCGCAAACAGAGGTTTTAGTAGGTATGTTGGGAACTGTCGCTTCCCTCAGTTCATTTGTTGCCGAAAGGTCTCGATGATTCTTTTGAACTGAGTTGTGTGTCAAGTCAAATGCCTTGCTTCGGTTGCATTTGCAATGACAAAAATGACATGATGTGAAAAATCAGGTATTTGAGAAGAGAAAAAAAAGAGTACACATAACTTTACAAGAGTCGGGGAAAATCAGCTTAGGGAAAAAGGATGAAATATCATACGAAAAATTAGCTTCACGACCAAGCAAAAAATAGTGTTTCATTGATTTTCCCGAGATATTGGGTAAAACATGATTCAAATTATTTATGAAGTAAGTACAAGCACCTTATTCAGTGAGTTCATTTCGTTGCCTTTTGTTCGAGAAAACCAGACCTTTAACGACCTAAATGGTTAAAAGATCATCTTACAATAAACTCGCCAAGTGTGATCCCTGCATCAATTTTAAGTGGGCTTGTTACCTTTACCAATTCTATTAAAAGCTGATAAAGCTCAATCAAAACCATTGTCTGCCAAATGAGGGCGCCATATGCGCATTGGTAAAATTTTAAGAACTCGATTTACCAACACAATCGTGGCTTCAAACTGCTTTATATATTTTCAGAATGCAATTGAGTACATCCTTGCGAATTCTGGCCAACTTAGACATTCTTAGTTTTGAGTGAACTTTTGGGAAAAAGCAGCAAAAGTATTGGAAATCGCTGATTTCTTTTTCAACAGTCGAGCTTAAATTGTAATAAAATACGATTGTTCACGTGCCTGAACGCACAATTGAAATTACGACCGTGAAAAATGCTTAAGCTTTCAATACATTTTTTATACTGTCACTTTCAACATCAACATGGTGTTATCTAGTACTCATAACCAAAACTTACTTAACAATAGCCTAGTTAATTTGTTTGGTATAGTCTTGCTGCTTGAGAAGTCATTCAGGTTGATACAGTACAATTTTGGGTGAGAGTAATTGATTTTGCGATTCAAATACTTTTGAAGCCAGTTCCGTTCAGACACCTTCAGTCAGAACCATCTGAACTTCCTTAGCCAAATGAGTCACATCAAAGGGTTTCTTGTTTCATATTCATTCCCACCATTCAAGAAGAAAGCGTATTTATTCTTGTTTGAAATGAAACATTCATCTTTTCCATTATTTTCCTTTCTTTATTGCTTCCCGTAAGACCTCGTTAAAATATATTTGAGCTCATTTAGTACTTGCAAAAAGGAAAGAAAAGGAGTAATGGGGCTGCACTTCTTCTCATTATCCAACAACCCTTCTCGACACAATGCTTGATTCCTCAAAATGGATGTGCATATTTGTTGGACAATAAGGCCAACCTTTGCCTCAGCACATCGGCATAAAACAATAGCTTGCTAAATAACGTTTTCAAACTAGAGTGTAATCAGAGGCGAGATTTTTTTAAAGGTTCGTACTTTAGAGTGAAGGCTTGGACGTTACCCAGAACAAGCATCCGCTCACCACTTTGGCGACTCTATCGTCTTACCGGTTAACGTACAAGTCCCTAACTAGGAGGTAAGAGTAGTTAAAAAAAAATTCAAAATTTAAGAAAGATTTTCAAGCACGAAACTTTTCATTATTGATCCATTACAAAGCTCAAAACATGAGGTTTTCCGGAAATAGATCACCTCTTTTTAAACCTTCGAGCTTCAACACAACAGTTACATCCTCTGATCGAAAGTTGATCAAACGGTTAAAAAACAAAAATCTGCCAAAAATAGTCGAGGTAC
>NC_081446.1:12593162-12594390 GCF_007210705.1 Tigriopus californicus
GAATTACGCGTTATTCGTTCAATATTTAGCTTCCAGAATGGCCTTTAATTGTTCGTTTATCTCGTGACAGCTGAGGAAACAACAGAAATTGCCATATTTTGCTGTTTCCATCTAGCTTTTTGTGAACAACGAAAATCAGGGTGAAAATTGTGCTTGCTCTTAAATACTGTGAGGGTGTTCTTGGTTTTAAATCTTGTTGCATTTCTACTGTATTGTTTACATCTTCTCAATCAAATTTCGTTGGACTGAAGACCTGAACAGTACAATTGTCAAGCAGGGAAAGATCTTTCTTTGACTTGAGTACGATGCATCAAATTTCCGACGCCTCCACATTTTCACGACTTGAGGCATAGGCTTCTAGTAGGAAAGCTTTACCAGTTGCATAATGTCTAATTTTGATTTTCCATCGTGACTTTTGCGACATATTATTGTTTCAAACCTTCAACAATCGTTTCTCCATCAATGGTGTCAATCTCGACCCCTCAACGCATTGCAATGCAATACATTTTGAACAATTATACCACGATTAAATGACAATGCTCATGATTGAAAAATGTTGACACGAAGTCCTCAAATATTACCCATTAGGACAGCTTGAAGCAAAAAACACAATTTATTTAACGAAGTGTGGCCTTGTTGGGGGAAAACCATAGAATATTGGTCATCTAATTCTTGGGAAAAATAACGAGTAACGAGTAACGCCATTACATACTTTTTTTCGAGTGACGTTTGTGTCACTTATTACCACTTTTCACCAAAGTAATTGTAACTGTAATTCGTTCATCTTATTGAGGAACGACCAATACCCTGTACATATTAGACGGGATAAGTTCGTTTTTGAGCTCAGTATTGATTCAAGAACGATACATGGCAATACTGTAATGTACGCAAATTGAGTTTTAACGTTATCAGAGAAAAAAGACTGACGAAGGAATCCCTTGATCTAGAGTACAATATATACGTGTATTTAAACGAATTTGAATGTTACTTCAAAAATCATATAAAAACTATTTTTTCGAATTGAGCATCGTGCAAGAAAGAAATAGGCCTCTGGGATAATCTAATTCATAATCAAACATTAGAAAGTCAATTTGCCTTAGCCAAATTGGAGATGCTTCTTGGATAAGAACTTAATACCATAGAATGCCGTTGTTCAATTGGAATTCAATCAAGCAACTATTGAGCAAACTTCACAAAAGAGCCAAAATCAAGCAAAACGAACTTAAGT
>NC_081446.1:12595390-12603553 GCF_007210705.1 Tigriopus californicus
GCTAATTTCGAAATCATGGACGCGAATCGCAACAAAGCTACTTGTTCTATAAATCATTCAAAACGGGTTCCACCCACGCTAACAAGGACATTTTGGAACTGATGAAGTTCCGTGGTGGTGATGACGGGAAACCAGGATTTATGATCAGACCTGATTCCTGGAGTCCATGCACTAAACTGAACGTGGACACGGAATGTGTTCCTCGCCACATCCCTTTGTTGATAAGAGTTTTACGAGTCGTTCGTCAACAAATCCGGGAAGCCTTTCACCAACTTGTTCCGCAATTTGAGAGTCCAAAATAGACCATGATTAATGGGAAACTTGGAACATTCCTAGCCAGATTGGAATAGCTGTGTGAACGCATCTCCTTATCTGATTAATCTCCTCGAGATGAGAACAAGATGACAATCCCACCTGACTTACATGTTTTCGCCCATTCAATCTTCACACATATTTCAGCTTTGATGTGACTCACACAATGGATTCGACTCGGCTGGTTTCGTGGTCGGATGGTTCCTATTCGGTGGTCGTGTCGACCTTAGTGGATTATAATCGACTTCCTCGCCGTTTTCAATTGAAGGCCAAGTCTGCTCTGGTCTCGGTATGTTCCATTCGCTTGAATGGAACACCCTTCCATTCCGAGACCATTCAAAATCTTGTTGGAACATCAGATCCACTCCCGAGTTCCTCGCAAGCATCTCGACCATCTCCATCGAGAGGTACTGAACAAAAACATCAGATTAGACTGAATTTGAGTTCCAAGGTCTTTTTTTCATATCTTCTTCCTCTCTCGCAACTCTATTCCAGGTTCGTCGTGGATAATAGCGTTGTTATGGTTACCAACCGTTGTTTTGGCCGTCTATTTTCATCGCTCAGAACTTTATTCATAAATCATGGGTAGACACACCAACTGGAGGAGATTGGAAATAATTTAGGATAATCTAGTAAGATAACTGACAACACAGCATGGGATACAAAATCATGATGGAATAAAAGTTGACACTAAATCGATGCTGGGATCGCCGTCCTCTTCCTGTACGTGCTTGATGGCTTTTCTATTGACCCATGCATTCATTCACTTCCCCCCTCCTTACCGCCGATCGCATTGAAACGCCAAGAAACATTTTCGACTTAACTGGCCTTAATGGGAAGTGGAGTGCCTTTCTTGACTTGCTCCTTTTCCAATTGGCGTCCCAAGTACTCCCTGGAACATAATGGATCACTTGCTTTAAATAAGAAAGCCCTGTTAGAACGCTTGAACATAATCAATACCCACCAGTTGTGCACCATTAGCTTTTGAACGGCCAAGAGTGCTTCATAACGAACATTCGGGTCCTCGTGAGCCAATAAACTCATCACGATCGTCTTACCGCCCAATAGTTCCAAAACACTGCAAAAGAGATTTATGAGTGGACCATGCTTTAGAGGTTTTAATTAACGAGCCATTCGTGGATTTACTATTTATCGGCGACCACCTGCTGTCACCAACATCACTCACGATCACTTGTGTACCTTTCTTTGGCCCTCAAAATCGAGGTGGCAGCTTGCCGACTAAGAATAATCCTGAATGTCATTGAGAAAGAGCCAAAAGGACCTCGTTTGAGTGAGCTAAGGAGGACCAAATTAGATCCCTGGCGAGGTTTTATTAAAAAACATGAAAGAACCCAGTGAGAACAAACTAACCTCAGGCTAACAATGGAGCCATACTCGAAGCACGAACCCGCATTACATATTAGATTTGGAATGTGAGCCAGGCATAGGCATACTATCCGAAGACCGTTTTGAAAGCCACTTGTTCATTTCCGCCCCAAGAGAAAAAAAGCCACATGCCTTTTCACATCCTTTTTTTTGAGCCAAAATCAGTTTGCCTTCGTCGACAAATTCCCGCCTCAAGACGAGATTTAAGTCGAGAGATTACCAAAACTGAATTTAACAACTTGTGCTCAAAGCAATTCAGATTTGGTTGTTGTCGGTCGAGTAACCCAAGGGTCGGAAGAGGCTAGGCTCTCAAACTTGGCCTTTGATCATGAAGGGGAAGGCCTGGGTCGTGCTTGACCTACTGAACACTCCCAAACAGGTGGGATTTTCGAATGAATGGAAATGAGAATGGACGAGAACAGAAACACTCACTGCTTCCCACGAGAGTAATGGCGCACATATTCGCCGAGGTCGAACGAGGCTACACTCAGGACCAGCGGGTCTTTGGTGGTCTCCAGGAGATGGATAAGCATCTTCAGCAATTCGTAGTTCTTGTCGTTCAATCGGTGAGCGTTCTCACGCCAAAATTTCTCGGACCGATGCACGGGTGACCATTCTAATCGACCGGAATGCACCTCAGTTACATACTCATCATACGAACTGAAACAGAATTGAATGAGGCGGGTAAGAAACAAGATAAACAGCCGCATTTAGCCCGAATCGTATTGGGTCATTTTGGAGGAATGAGATATCAGAGGTATAATGCGTTCTACGTGCCAGGAGGTTTGCCATTGATTTCAGAATTCTTTATTTGTGAACTCTCAAGCGAAATTACGACTGTGGCTGTAAGTTGTCCTTCATTTTTTTTTTCTTTTTTATGAATAAAGGCCACCTAAACCAGGGTAAAATGGGAAACATAGAGCATGAATGATCTTAATTTCGAGTTCCCATTGATCATTGCATTCTCTTAGTCATTTGGTGAAGACTTTATTGAAGTTTCTTCATAATCTACATAAGTAGACGGATAAAGCTAACAAGTCCACTTAGAATTGATACATGTAACGCCGTCTGGCTGGTTAAGGGTCTGTCGTTTAATGACAAGCTTCAAAGAGAAATTTTGGAGAATAAGGAATTGTTCCGCGAATGCAAGAATATACACAAAAGATGAAAGAAGCTGCCAATTTCGAAGAAACATGAAAAAAAACTCAAAGTCTTTCAATAAGAGGGTCTCCAAAGTTTCTGTGTGTAACCGCAAAAAGTTGAGCTGCACTGACTTAGGACCAAGTTCATGTCCATGGATTCTCGAAAATTCGCTAAATTGGAAATCCCACGAAAGGTTGAATCTGGGTTGATTGAAACATTCCCCCAACGACAACAGGCAATTGCTGTACATAAAATATAATTCCCAAACATCAAACGATTCCTTTCATTCCACGATTAGAACCATCTCTTTGAATTGTGATACAAAAGTAAAGAGTATGATAAAACGCACTAAAAATATAGAGCCTTCATTCATTTCCTGGAAGTTCCATTCCTAACAACGCCATTTATAACGGAGCCAGAACCTGGAAAATCTATTTCTTGCATCGGTTACGACGCCGCAACTTGCGACGGAAAAAAGCTACCTCCGCTCGATTTATGACCATTTCATGATTCATGGGGACAAAATGCATGGGCTAGAAGGGTTTCTACATGAGCATTTGATATTCTCAATTTCCATCAGTCGACTTGGATACGCAGAGTGCGCCTGGTTTCACATCACGATTTCCTTCTCTCCATTTTTCCCTGGAGCCACTTGATCCTTTGTAGATTCAATTCGAAGGCTTCAGAGATTGCTTCATGCATTTGAAATGATCCCTCCAGGCCATCCAACACTAGACGGTCTCAAAACGACTACCGACACTTTTCTTCGTAAACTTCATCCAAAGCTCACCGAGAAACTAATTTTGAACATCCATCTGCTCGGTGCTTTGAACGCATGAAATTTAGAGAGCAGCAAAAGTTCATCCTTATTTCACTTTGTTGCATTTTGGACCTTGTGCGCTCTATCGGTCAGAACTTGTGCAACTAAATCGGCAGCTATTGCTCATTGTAAAATGTTGGCTTTGTGTGAAGATCCTGGCAAACTTTACCTGAGATCATGGAGAGATGCTTCCATCTTCTCCTTGAGGAATTCGATATCGGCCAGAATATCCTCGTCGTCGAACTTTCTCTGCTCAATGAACTCCAGTTGCTTCATAACCTTGCACTGAACCATGGAAATGCAGTTCTCCTTCACGATTTGGGCATCATCGGGCTTCTCGATCAGATTCTATGGAAACAAGTGGAAGAACAGATCAGTGAAACCGATTTCCAACCAATCCACAACGACAACAACAACAACAACATCTGTTGGGAGGGAAGTAACGCTCTTATTGTAAACCCTTCAAAACCTTTGTCTCAAGACAGAAGGAAACTCACCCTGAATACGGCCAAGATTATCCTGCTCACTTTCTCCTTTTGTGCATCCGTCAAGATATCCGCCAAAATGGGGATCACGCCAAACCTTCAAACAGAACAACAAAAGGCAATTGACTAGTGCGGACTTGACAAGGTTGAATGGTAATGAAAATACAAGATGGATGGATGGTGGAACACGAATGTAAGAAAGAACAATCATGATTCATAGGGGGACGAAAGACTCGCACGCCTCAATCTAAATAGGAAGCTATATTGGGTATCGTGACCCGCAGAAACGATTCCTTCTTCTCTTAACACAATAACAGAGGTGGAAATCATTTTCATCAGGAGCTTTGGTAGTACATGGTGGGTCACAGAATGTGGGGGAAAAGTCCCCCAAGGAAAACGCGTTGTTGGGCTAACAAACGTCAGCTAGTTTCAGCAATATTCGTGGCATCATCCGCTGGATTGAATATGGAAATACTTGGTGCATTAATTTCCGAGTGGCAAATAACCCCCGAGGCTGAGCTAATAAATAATGCATGGGAATAATGCATTAGCCGAGGACAAGAGACGTGATTACCAATTACGAAAAGTTGGGAGGTTGTGAGAATAGACGAAGATCACTTACTTGTGAAGCTTCTCGGCAATGTCAGCGTTGAACGTCAATACCCAAAGGCAGAAAGAGAGTTGGTATTGGATCTGGAAATTGACCCGTCCAGACAAAACAGAGACCACGGTTGAGATCCCGTCCAAATGCACAAAGGCCTTTCGGTAGTCGTCAATTCGAAGCATCATTTGGAGGCAACGAGCCACGCTTTGGATGTACTCATTACCCTATTAAAAGGACGAGAAACTGAATATGATCGCACATTTCACATTGAGAGCAAGGGCAACATAATCGCAAACAGAGGTTTTAGTAGGTATGTTGGGAACTGTCGCTTCCCTCAGTTCATTTGTTGCCGAAAGGTCTCGATGATTCTTTTGAACTGAGTTGTGTGTCAAGTCAAATGCCTTGCTTCGGTTGCATTTGCAATGACAAAAATGACATGATGTGAAAAATCAGGTATTTGAGAAGAGAAAAAAAAGAGTACACATAACTTTACAAGAGTCGGGGAAAATCAGCTTAGGGAAAAAGGATGAAATATCATACGAAAAATTAGCTTCACGACCAAGCAAAAAATAGTGTTTCATTGATTTTCCCGAGATATTGGGTAAAACATGATTCAAATTATTTATGAAGTAAGTACAAGCACCTTATTCAGTGAGTTCATTTCGTTGCCTTTTGTTCGAGAAAACCA
Organism: Tigriopus californicus; assembly: GCF_007210705.1. Lineage (NCBI taxonomy): Eukaryota > Metazoa > Arthropoda > Copepoda > Harpacticoida > Harpacticidae > Tigriopus > Tigriopus californicus. The sequence goes on from NC_081446.1 coordinate 12,600,829, forward strand.
GACCTTTAACGACCTAAATGGTTAAAAGATCATCTTACAATAAACTCGCCAAGTGTGATCCCTGCATCAATTTTAAGTGGGCTTGTTACCTTTACCAATTCTATTAAAAGCTGATAAAGCTCAATCAAAACCATTGTCTGCCAAATGAGGGCGCCATATGCGCATTGGTAAAATTTTAAGAACTCGATTTACCAACACAATCGTGGCTTCAAACTGCTTTATATATTTTCAGAATGCAATTGAGTACATCCTTGCGAATTCTGGCCAACTTAGACATTCTTAGTTTTGAGTGAACTTTTGGGAAAAAGCAGCAAAAGTATTGGAAATCGCTGATTTCTTTTTCAACAGTCGAGCTTAAATTGTAATAAAATACGATTGTTCACGTGCCTGAACGCACAATTGAAATTACGACCGTGAAAAATGCTTAAGCTTTCAATACATTTTTTATACTGTCACTTTCAACATCAACATGGTGTTATCTAGTACTCATAACCAAAACTTACTTAACAATAGCCTAGTTAATTTGTTTGGTATAGTCTTGCTGCTTGAGAAGTCATTCAGGTTGATACAGTACAATTTTGGGTGAGAGTAATTGATTTTGCGATTCAAATACTTTTGAAGCCAGTTCCGTTCAGACACCTTCAGTCAGAACCATCTGAACTTCCTTAGCCAAATGAGTCACATCAAAGGGTTTCTTGTTTCATATTCATTCCCACCATTCAAGAAGAAAGCGTATTTATTCTTGTTTGAAATGAAACATTCATCTTTTCCATTATTTTCCTTTCTTTATTGCTTCCCGTAAGACCTCGTTAAAATATATTTGAGCTCATTTAGTACTTGCAAAAAGGAAAGAAAAGGAGTAATGGGGCTGCACTTCTTCTCATTATCCAACAACCCTTCTCGACACAATGCTTGATTCCTCAAAATGGATGTGCATATTTGTTGGACAATAAGGCCAACCTTTGCCTCAGCACATCGGCATAAAACAATAGCTTGCTAAATAACGTTTTCAAACTAGAGTGTAATCAGAGGCGAGATTTTTTTAAAGGTTCGTACTTTAGAGTGAAGGCTTGGACGTTACCCAGAACAAGCATCCGCTCACCACTTTGGCGACTCTATCGTCTTACCGGTTAACGTACAAGTCCCTAACTAGGAGGTAAGAGTAGTTAAAAAAAAATTCAAAATTTAAGAAAGATTTTCAAGCACGAAACTTTTCATTATTGATCCATTACAAAGCTCAAAACATGAGGTTTTCCGGAAATAGATCACCTCTTTTTAAACCTTCGAGCTTCAACACAACAGTTACATCCTCTGATCGAAATTTGATCAAACGGTTAAAAAACAAAAATCTGCCAAAAATAGTCGAGGTACAGTCTAAATCAAACTGTTGATAAATTTGGCGTCTTGAGAGTTTGCACTTAGATACTTGCATCTAATAAATGAAAACTGGAATTTAAAGCCTTTGATATGATTTTTTTAGCCAATTGTTTTTTATTACGTAAAAATGTATCATCTCAAAAGCACAAATGCTTTTGAGTTTTTAAACTGACCAATTCCAATCCATAACTAAAACTCAATTTGCTTATCCAGAATTTGGCCCAAATTCTTCGTGCGAAACACATGTTTGAAGTAGGTCACATTTTTCCAAACTCTTGATAAAATGAAAGCTTCCTCACTAGCTCCTCACAAGAATACTTACCGGGGCTCGAAGCTGATCCTTGAGCCAGGTCAAGTAGAATTGCAGATCTGATCCCGCCATCAGCTCTCGAGACCAACAGGCCATCTTGGCAATGATTCTCGAGGTCATGTTCATGATGAAACCCATGGGACGGTTCAGTAGATTCAGAAAATGCACCCACACGGACTCGTTCCGGGAGGCCGCATATTGTTTGAACAAATCCACTCGCGATTTATCGTCCTAAAAATGCGACAAGGTCAGATTCCATCAGATGGACGAACCAACCCATCGACTGAATCGTTTCACGCACTTGGAGAAGGTCATCTAATAAGGTCAGGAGATATTGAATGGTCTGGTCCTTCGAGATCAGGTTCAGCAAGTTCACAAAGGTCTTGGCCAATTGCATGGGATTCTCCCTCACCACCGCATCTCGTGCGCGATGATCCGGGATATCAATGCGGGCAATGAACTTGAAATCCTCCTCGCCGATCACATTCGAGCTAAATCGAATCCAACAAAGGGTTAGTAGAACCATTGAAGAAATAATACAAATCCTTCGGACTCTTCTCACCTGTGATAGGATTGCCAATTGATGCGCTGATTTCGGACATCTTGAGCTCGTTGCTGAAGGACGGACGTGGCTGAAGCATAGAATCGGCCTGGGGTTCATATTTTTCGTGTATAACGACAATAAAGCGGGATCACAACGAGCAATGTGAAATGAACCAAGGGAAGCAAGAAGGGATGACGGATGATAAAACCGAACGAAAGCCAACCAAAGCAAAAACAAAGGGAGAAAACAAAGGAGGAAATTAGACAAACCAAAGCGTGAACAACCACTTACAAAATGAGCGTACTAAGTCTCGCAACTGAATATCTGAAATTATAGAACCATTCTGTAATTTGTGGAGACCGACATGCAATGAACAAAAACACTCATGAACGAGCGGTTGGTGAGGTTTCAGTTTATTTTTTCAATTTTCGACCTTTAATTTTGAACTATACGCAAACTAATAATAAACACGAGAATAACCGACCAAGTTATAC
>NC_081446.1:12603615-12604067 GCF_007210705.1 Tigriopus californicus
CCGAACGAAAGCCAACCAAAGCAAAAACAAAGGGAGAAAACAAAGGAGGAAATTAGACAAACCAAAGCGTGAACAACCACTTACAAAATGAGCGTACTAAGTCTCGCAACTGAATATCTGAAATTATAGAACCATTCTGTAATTTGTGGAGACCGACATGCAATGAACAAAAACACTCATGAACGAGCGGTTGGTGAGGTTCATTTTATTTTTTCAATTTTCGACCTTTAATTTTGAACTATACGCAAACTAATAATAAACACGAGAATAACCGACCAAGTTATACCGATAAAATCAAAATAAAATCTTGTTTGCCAAAGACTCCATTGGACTATATTTTTGCGATTCTTAAAAAAAGATATCGTTTGAAGTCCGAATTCTAAGAACAAGCAGATTGACAGTTCCGTACTTTTTTAGGGATTCTCAAACTTGAAAAGACCAAGCATTAAGAT
>NC_081446.1:12604093-12604519 GCF_007210705.1 Tigriopus californicus
GGATACCTAGGACTGATCTCTCCCAGCCTCGTCAGACAAGGGAGTCTGGCAAGAACTGGTCATGGTAACTACGGTCCTTTTGTGTCCTCCAATGATGTCACGTCTCCTCAGGTTTTGAGTGACCTGGACCTGACTCTCTTTTTGGAGTCCTTCTCTCAAGGATAGAGAGCCAACCAAGTTGGTCCTCCACATTTGGGTACTCTTCACATCAAGTTCATGCGGGTGAAATGTGCTCATAGGAATGCATTGCATTGAAGACCCTCCGGTGAGCAGAGGGTATCGGATGCTCTGGACGAGTCTATAATGGTTCTCCATGGCGTTGAGAACGCTGGATGGATGGATGGATGGATGGACTCACCTCCTTTCTCAATGTCCTCGGGCATGTTGCCCGCCAATATGGACTGGACTTGGGTCATGATGAATGGC
>NC_081446.1:12604546-12605307 GCF_007210705.1 Tigriopus californicus
ACAAATCCTTCGGACTCTTCTCACCTGTGATAGGATTGCCAATTGATGCGCTGATTTCGGACATCTTGAGCTCGTTGCTGGAGGACGGACGTGGCTGAAGCATAGAATCGGCCTGGGGTTCATATTTTTCGTGTATAACGACAATAAAGCGGGATCACAACGAGCAATGTGAAATGAACCAAGGGAAGCAAGAAGGGATGACGGATGATAAAACCGAACGAAAGCCAACCAAAGCAAAAACAAAGGGAGAAAACAAAGGAGGAAATTAGACAAACCAAAGCGTGAACAACCACTTACAAAATGAGCGTACTAAGTCTCGCAACTGAATATCTGAAATTATAGAACCATTCTGTAATTTGTGGAGACCGACATGCAATGAACAAAAACACTCATGAACGAGCGGTTGGTGAGGTTTCTTTTATTTTTTCAATTTTCGACCTTTAATCTTGAACTATACGCAAACTAATTATTAGCACGAGAATAACCGACCAAGTTATTTCGCTTTACATCTTTAATTTGCCAAATTTAATTTGCTTTTAACCAAACAATATCTTGTTTGCCAAAGACTCCATTGGACTATATTTTAGCGATTCTTCAAAAAGATATCATTTGAAGTCCGAATTCTAAGAACAAGCAGATTGACAGTTCCGAACTTTTTTAGGGATTCTCAAACTTGAAAAGACCAAGCATTAAGATCAGGCCGTAAGCCAACATTTTAGCCAAACAGAATGGCATCCTTTAATTTGTCTTTCCACTCCTTC
>NC_081446.1:12605358-12799091 GCF_007210705.1 Tigriopus californicus
TAAAATGAAAGCTTTCCTCACTAGCTCCTCACAAGAACACTTACCGGGGCTCGAAGCTGATCCTTGAGCCAGGTCAAGTAGAATTGCAGATCTGATCCCGCCATCAGCTCTCGAGACCAACAGGCCCATCTTGGCAATGATTCTCGGAGGTCATGTTCATGATGAAACCCATGGGCGGTTCAGTAGATTCAGAAAATGCACCCACACGGGACTCGTTCCGGGAGGCCGCATATTGTTTGAACAAATCCACTCGCGATTTATCGTCCTAAAAATGCGACAAGGTCAGATTCCATTCAGATTGGACGAACCAACCCATCGACTGAATCGTTTCACGCACTGGAGAAGGTCATCTAATAAGGTCAGGAGATATTGAATGGTCTGGTCCTTCGAGATCAGTTTCAGCAAGTTCACAAAGGTCTTGGCCAATTGCATGGGATTCTCCCTCACCACCGCATCTCGTGCGCGATGATCCGGGATATCAATGCGGGCGATGAACTTGAAATCCTCCTCGCCGATACATTCGAGCTAAATCGAATCCAACAAGGGTTAGTAGAACCATTGAAGAAATAACACAAATCCTTCGGACTCTTCTCACCTGTGATAGGATTGCCAATTGATGCGCTGATTTCGGACATCTTGAAGTTCGTTGCTGAAGGACGGACGTGGCTTGAAGCATAGAATCGGCCTGGGGTTCATATTTTTCGTGTATAACGACAATAAAGCGGGATCACAACGAGCAATGTGAAATGAACCAAGGAAGCAAGAAGGGATGACGGATGATAAAACCGAACGAAAGCCAACCAAGCAAAAACAAAGGAGAAAACAACGGAGGAAATTAGACAAACCAAAGCGTGAACAAACCACTTACAAAATGAGCGTACTAAGTCTCGCCACTGAATATCTGAAATTATAGAACCATTCTGTAATTTGTGGAGACCGACATGCAATGAACAAAAACACTCATGAACGAGCGGTTGGTGAGGTTCATTTTATTTTTTTCAATTTTCGACTTTAATCTTGAACTATACGCAACTAATTATTAGCACGAGAATAACCGACCAAGTTATTTCGCTTTACATTTTTAATTTGCCAAATTTAATTTGCTTTTAACCAAAACAATATCTTGTTTGCCAAAGACTCCATTGGACTATATTTTAGCGATTCTTCAAAAAGATATCATTTGAAGTCCGAATTCTAAGAACAAAGCAGATTGACAGTTCCGAACTTTTTTAGGGATTCTCAAACTTGAAAGACAAGCATTAAGATCAGGCCGTAAGCCAACAATTTTAGGCCTAACAGAATGGCATTCTTTAATTTGTTTTTCTACTCCTTCAAATCAACCATGGAGCCTTTCACACGAAAAACTACCATTTCTGATTACTTCAAATGGTCAGGGAATTAGGGCTGCTCTTTGGCCACGGGAACACAAGTGTAAAAGTGATCCTTCATCACATCCAACAATTTCTTTTACTCCTTTTACCTGTTGTACATGGAATAAGTATCATGGTCGTGGCCCGTGTTATCGTCACCGCCACTTCCTTCATAGGCAATGATTTACGAAAGAAATCCATAACACCACTCAACGATCGTGATTTTGATAACGGACTCTTGTCCAAGAAATCATTTTTGCGGCTTTTTCTTCCCCATACTAATACCTAGGACTGATCTCTTCCCAGCCTCGTCAAGACAAGGGAGTCTGGCAAGAACTGGTCATGGTAACTACGGTCCTTTTGTGTCCTCCAATGATGTCACGTCTCCTCAGGTTTTGAGTGACCTGGACCTGACTCTCTTTTTGGAGTCCTTCTCTCAAGGATAGAGAGCCAACAAGTTTGGTCCTCCACATTTGGGGTACTCTTCACATCAAGTTCATGCGGGTGAAATGTGCTCATAGGAATGCATTGCATTGAAGACCCTCCGGTGAGCAGAGGGTATCGGATGCTCTGGACGAGTCTATAATGGTTCTCCATGGCGTTGAGAACGCTGGATGGATGGATGGATGGATGGACTCACCCTCCTTTCTCAATGTCCTCGGGCATGTTGCCCGCCAATATGGACTGGACTTGGGTCATGATGAATGGCGGGAATGGATCCGGGAGAAGAACGCCCTCTCAGAGAAGTAACACCTTTTACGGCGGTGATGTGTTGAGAGTGGAGATCGGGACCTTGTTACAAAGGCAGTAGTGGTCTCGTGACTCCACAACAGAGCACAGAACAACACACACTGACAGAGTCTCTAAGTTATTCTTGTAGGGACGCGAGACCAGAGGGTTGCGCGATTTCCAAATACAGTCTCTTAGCTATTCTTGTGGGGACGCGAGACCAGAGGTTGCGCGATTTCCAATTCATTAACTTCAGCAGTGTTTGCTTTTTGACCGTTCAACATGAACCACTCAGCCGCCCAATCTGTGGAAATGGGTCCGGACGAAACCTGCCATTTTGTGTGTGTGTGGATTCAGGACAAGACGTTGTAAACCAAAGTGATAGGGGAGACCGGCAAAGACGGCTCTTGTTCATTTTGTGCTCTTCTTACATGAATTGTTCATATCCCAGTTGGTGTAGTTGACCCAAAGAACTTTCCTAATTTGGATCGAAAGAGGACCCATTCTCCCCCAAAACGGTCTTTCTTCCCCGTTTTAACCTTTCAATTTTAAAATTTCGCTTTTTTTTCGCCGAAACCAACATTTTGACTCGATTTTTCAAATTTATGTTTGTTAAAAAAAGTGCAAAAATACATTTTCATTTGCCTCCAAAACAAACATTTACCTTAATGATTAGACCCCAGCTGTTATTTGTTTTTTGAGCCAGACATTTAAATAAAGGTGAAAACCTGTAACCAAAGCCAGAAAGACCAAAAGATTATTGGAAATTGTAAAATAATTGACACGCATTTTTCAAATTTGAAATATAATATGAGCATACAGTCACAAAAAATGGGGAAAAATCTTCAGTTTTGTGGTTTTGCATGGAATACTGCATTGTTATTATGCCTTAATAATGCCTATATTATCCATGTCTTGGTACTGCAAGCGAAGTAAAATTGAAGTAAGAATAGGTTCAAAAAGTTAATCAAATTTGAGTGCAATGGTCACCCTTGGAATTCTGGGACAGAAACTTGACCAGAAGTAAGTAATGCGTTACCCATCTCTGTCAAGCCTATCCGAATTCTGGTCCAGATTAACCCTCGTCGTCAGGTTCTCTGACTGTCGGTCAGTCCATCTGGAGGAGAACCTCAGTTTTGAAAAAAGAAAAAAATATTGCAAACGGATGCGGAAGTTAATGTACACTGGGAATCGCGCAGCCTCTAGTCTCGCGTCACTACAAGAATAGCTTAGAGACAGAGTCTGACAGACTCTGACAGGAGGCGAAGTGTAGGGCCATTGAAAAGAATGCAAAGAAAGATTGATACGGCCTGTCTCGTAAATGGGTAACCATTCAGCTATGCTATTGAAGTTGATGGATGATAGTTGTTCTATTAGTAATCGCCGTACTCATCTTTGGAGTCTTTTGGCCACCCCATTCATATGCGTGGAGATGACTCTGTCTTCACATGGGATCCTAAGCTTCTAGCAGCGCAAACTCTTGGTCTGGCTTATTTTGTGGTCTGACGTTAGCTAGGGTGACCAAAATAAAATAAAAAATCAAGCGATAGTTTGAATGAGGACAATAATTTGGCCGCGGACAAAGTTAGAGAGAACTAACAAAAAACAAGTTAAACAAGGTAAAATAAAACTGCAACCATTTTGGTCTTAATTAGGAAAAAAGTTGGCTATAAGGGTAGGTTTGAGACCGTGGCTTGTTTTCATGAGGTCTAGGGTGCTGAAAGCACGTTCAGACAGGTAACTGCCATTCGATTTGGGAAGCAGATCTTGTTGAGTTGATTTATACCTTTATTTCAAGTTTTCTATTACTTATTTGTTACTCTTGTTTCGTCTTCTTAGATTCCATTTTAACGATAGTGGAGGTACCAGATGGTGCTTGATGCTGCTTGGGTCAGATGACGGCACTTTGTAATCCACTACTGGGTTTCAGAGAGGCTTCTAAAGTTTGGCTCGTCTCATCAGTAACTCGTAAATGGTGTTGAAATTCACGTTTCATGAAAAGGGCCTCAAAATGTTAAGGTTTTGAGATGAACCATTTTAAAAGACAATTTCTCCCAAAAGGCAAAATATTTGTTAAAACATAGAAAAACGGCTGAACTTCGTGTGAAAACAGTAATATCAGATTGAAAGCAGCTCAGACTCTACGTTGTAAGCTACATTGGAAATATGTTCTCCTTCCAAGGGTCAAAATTTAACACATTGTGTACCATTTAGACACAAATTTTGAAGACTTGTTAGCCATTTTGTCACTTGGCTATTTTTTCTAATTTATAAAAATCCAACGACCTAAATAAAGAATTTATCAAAGTGCAATATATTTTGAACAATTCCCCCGTGCTTCTAAACAGGTGTTTAACGGTAAATGTTGGCACAAAAACTTAATTTCTTGGAACTTTGGACAAAAGACCATGAGTGTGCAAGAATGCCCCAGGGTGGCAAAATGATTGGAGTATTGGTTTATTGAATTAACCAAATGATTCAGCTTTTATACATACGCCCTGGGGACTCCCTGCCCTGGGCTCCCCTGGAGAGCTTAGGAACACAAAAAGATGGAAGTTGGACGCAAATATAAGTCCCCGAAACATATGATTGGCATCAAAATAAGTATCTAGCAATATTGCATGAATCTGTTGGCCCAGATTTAGAAAAGCTACGTCATTTCTTGTGGCTTTACAAATGAATTTCAAATATGCCCAATCAATTCCAGCTATATTCGTGATACCCCTTAGGAAGCCCGAACTCAAGACAAAAAAAATGGTGAGGAAAAATCAATTTTCAAAATTGAGGCTGCCTCAAAAGTTGAAATGGAAAGGCCCCAACTTATCCTAACATTAGCTAACCATAAAATGTCGGGTTTGAGGAAAGAGACATCCCTGGTTTGACAGAGTAAAGATGGGATTCGATTTGGGGTTAACAAACAAGTTGCCGACTTATCACTGGCCATGTCAAAATTGAAAATAAGAACAACTATGAAGTTTTTGTTTGATCCCAGATCTGGTCAACCTGGTATGATGTTCGCATATGAAATTGAGGATCACAGGGATCAGGGTTCAGCAGCGTTCCGAAAAGAGAGGCAAATTTGAAAGGAGAGTTAGGAGCATTATGATGGAGATGGTATTTTTATTGGCTTGACCTCTTGTGGAAAACATGTAAAGAAGTATTCATAATGGATCTTTCAAGGGCAATATCTCCGGCGCCGATCCAATCCCCACCTCTGGAGCAATCTTTTTTTTTTATGCAAAGCAGTCCTGAATACCCGTTCCTTAAACTTTTTACATAGGTTTCGGTGCATATGTCAGTGAAAATATTTTTCATAGCAAACCAAAAAAGAATAATAATGCCCTTGTCAAAATGCTTCTTGAAATGGAAAAATGGGCAAATTAATCAGAAGCTGGCGGAAGTTGCAACTTCTTATTTAACACAACCTTTCCATGATTATTCAAACTGCAGAAGATTTCTAAAAAATATCTCGTAACTTACCTTGGCAAAAAAATCGCAGCTCTGAAAGCAATTATTCAGATGATTATGATAATTCGACAACATTTCTTCGGCTCAACATCGTTGTATGCATTGCAAATATGTTATCTAGAAATTGAATTTTAGACTCAGACACTTATGATTTTTCTGCGTTGCAATGAATGGTCATCGGATCATAAGTCCTTTCACAGTGTTTTTTTAGAAACATTGCTTTTTAAAAAAAATAATGTGATGTTTAAGGTGCTCTTATTGATCAGCAGAATAAACAGTTTTAAAGCTACTCATTTCAAACAGAACGTTACTAGTCCTACGATTTTCATAAGCGTGTCGACCCTCACTTTTTATCAACTAATTTTTACTGTACTCAAAGCTTTCCTGGATATTTCCAAGGACTTCTAGAAATGTGGAATGCGCACGGATGCTTATCTCCTAGATTGTTTATTTTATGCCAATTAAGCACTTCATACGACCACAAGATCTTGTTAAATAGACTTGGTCAAGTTTGAAACCAAAACTATGCTTAGAAAACTCAGGAGATAAGTCTAAAGTTATGAATTAAAACTTAAATTTAAAGAAATTCGAATTTTCGGCCCCATCTTGGTGAGCTGCATTATAAGCTTTTTACATAACTTTGAAACGAACCACCAGTGAAAAATATAAGCATGGCATGCCTTTGATTGAAGAGATCTACGTTTCTTATTTTATTACTTTAATTCGAAAGTGTTTCAGAGCCACTAGTCCAAGAGTTCTCCGATTTGACGGGAAGCTCGTTCACAGTCCATATCTCTAGAAGAAAAACGAACTTGGATTTTGAAAGGATATTTTTGTGAATGATGCTCTTCAAATATAAGATTCACTGAGGAATATTCAAACTACGTTTATCATGCTCAGTGCTTGGTTTTCCCCTCAAACTTGGTTCGTTGTGGTGCTTGAAGCTTGCAAAGATCCCTTTAGCAGTTGCAGGTCTCCTTGGCCGGGATAACTTGTTTTTAGTTGACAAACATAGGTTGGCTTGGTTAACGAAACGAAACGACAACGACAGTGCTTTTGACAAACTGCATCTTTTTATGGTGGCTTTGTCATCAGCAGAAATTTGCAACTCACAGACATCAAATATCGTTCCAATTCCTGTTTTTCTGTCGCTTTGACAAACATCGTTCATTTTTTTTTATCAAGACACGTGGTTTGTTGAGTATCTCCAGAGTAGCAAAATCCGAACCATATAAATCCATCCCATTTTACGAATCTATGGCGCCTCCCTTTTAAGTGGCAACAAGTCCTTCTCCAAACCAGGCACATCAGGTGTATTTTTTGGGCATCAACGTGTCAATCTCACATTGTCAACACCTTTCAAAAAAAGTGAAACTCCCCAACCATCCAATTCGCACTTTTCACGAGGTCCTGAAAAGATCCCGGTTTTTTTTTTGCTTCAAGCAATTTGGCCAATCTTGAATGAACCACGTGGATTAGAAGCGGAGAGTCAACATAATTTGACCTCGGAAGTCAACCAAAGCCCAAGCCTTTGTTTCGAAATGTGTTTTTCTTGAAGGTGAGAGCCGAACAGCCATTTGTTATGCATAGTTTATGGAAATGGCAATTTTAAGGGGACTCTTTTTTGTGCTCTGGCAAATTTCCCTCTCTTCCTTACTTGCTTCCTCCCCACTCTACGGATGTGAAATAATCTTTTAGGAGGGACCCAAAAATGAATTGCGAGACTCACGCACAAAGTAAAGTCGCAACCATAAAACAAATCTTATGAAGTTTCCATTCTCAAGTAAATCGCCCAGGCGGAGTTCATGCTGTTTTCTACTCGTGCTTCATCCACAGCCATTAAATGTACTTGTCTGGCTAACGAAGAAATGTACCCGACAACATGGAGTACACACAATCTAAGCCTCGAACTTCCGGTCCTTGGACTTAGGCCCATTTTTCGAGGATGGAAATAGGCAGACCAATGGTATTGACACATGAGAATGATATATGATGCGCCATTCAAACCATTTGGTTCGCCTTTTTTTAAATTGCATTTCGGTTCCAATGCCGCAATGATGGCCTCCAGCCTCGATCGAGGACACAAAAAGCAGCCATTAAACCTGAGGACAATGATCACATTCTCAGTATTGGGAATGCATTTTGGATGCAATGTCGATACTTCTCGACCTTTTTGGCGCGGCCGAAGCGAAATCGTCATAACAATAAATGGAACTGAAGACCCCCCTGGTTGACCTCAAACGGCAATCGGCCGAGGCCATCTGTAGAACTTGAAATTATTAACCTCCAGGATGATCAAACTTTCGGGTTATAGATGTGTTTGTGGGAGGAGGAAAGTAAATGCATAAGCGAATGCAACCACGCTCTGAATTTATTGTTGTTCAGATGCGCGAGTGAGTGCAACCAAACGTGTTCCAAAGTTTCAAGACAAGTTTTGCCACCAATTGTGCACCAAGAGCCATGCAAAAATTCTTTAGACTTTGCCCAACAATAACGAACTCGCAGTTTGGCTTTGGTGAAGTTTGAAAACTGTAGGCTCAATACATTTATTTCCACAAATGATTTAGGGCTCGGAACACTTTTCCGCTTCTCGTTCACAACCCCCTCCAGAACCTACTAATACCCCAATACTGAGCTACAAACAGTATGTATGCAGTAGGAGTGTAGGAGGATAACGCCAACAAGATTGATAACAAATGATGTTCCTGGAAGAGCCAACTCGCCGAACAGCAACTTTTATGCCTGACTTGCATGATCATCACCATCCCCCTCATCTTCCGAGGGTTTATGCAATGCCGCCCTTCTTCAGTCAAGAAGTTGAGTTCGGGAAGTGACGTGAAGTTCGGGGTGGTTAGGGAGCCCACACTGGCAAAAAGTTCATCGAGGAGGATTTTGGATTCGGGATATTAAGAGACATTGCTTTCCTCAAATTACGAGAAGGCTATTCAAAATGCTATTATCGAACCCCTTTTATGATCTTGGTTGGGTAATGAGTGTTCCATATGAGAGCATGTGTGTTCCACCTTCTGCGGAGATTTTTGGCCAGTGTGAAATTGTTTGTCGGCCCTGAAACCGCTTCTATGGGAGAAGTTGTTTATTTCTTTTGACACCCCCGGAAAGTATCTGCACAATATAGGAACAACCCACCCTCTTGTCTTGTCAAGTATTTTTTACAGGTTCTTATCAGACCCGCCATTAAATAGATGAGACCATGCACATTGTACAACCACGTTGTTTACGACGAACCCCAGAGTATTAAACCTTTTTAAAGCGACTTTACCGAATCGAATTCCTCCTTGATGAGCATCATGCATAATAAGCGTGTTCCAACTGAGATCTGAAGAGCGGTTCTTTGTTCCTCGAGTGCCAAATGTGTAACGTCTGGAACACATGGTTATTGGACATTTCCCCTTCGAGATGAGGGTAGGTGTAGATGGATGGTGAGCTACCAGGAACTGAGGGTACTGGGGGTGTGGAGACTTAATGGAGCTGAGGTGCAAAGCGACAATGAACGTCATCAGGGCGGATCCTGTTGGGTCCATGGAGTTACTAATGGAAGTGGGTCAACCGAGAAACGCCAACGAAACAGCGAATGCTTTTGGCACCGAGCAGTCACTTTCATGTTTTCCAAGATAACAAAAAAAACGAGACCTTGCAACTGATTATAGTTGCCGTTACAATCCGGAAAGACCTCTGCCAAGAGCAGCTAAGCCAAGGTCGTAAAGGACGGCATCTCATTATGAGCGACAAGAAATTAGAAGATACAGTGGTTGGGCTACTGGAACAATGTCTAATGGCAAGCACTGTGGATGGCCAAGGTACATGCCAACTTGAATGGAATTGGCTGATCATTGGCCCTAATTGATGAGGGTCCATTTCGCAATGTCAGTAAATATGCATGAGAGAAAGCTCGCTCGTCCGTTCCAGGATGAAAGAAAATTGGGCCCTTATTCACCGCATTATGGGCTTGATAATGTCGGTAATGATGGCGGTAGTGTGATGTGTTCGTGCTATGGGTCCTGGAATGTCAATTAATTCCCAATGAAGTGGACCACTCTTTGGGTCAAGGATGGAACCGGGATCCAGCAAGACTAAGAAGAGGTGTGCCTCTCCAAATTAACCCGAGGAGGTCCTTCGTCAAGACCCTAGAGACTCGTGTATGTTGCACTGAATGAATGGCAGGAGAGAGATCTCATTTTGCCAAATTATGACCCTTCAGAGAGTGTCATAAATTGGACCAGGCCGGGGATGCACAACACTTTGTCTGCAAGTCTAGGGCACAAGACAACAAAAACAACAGCAACAATGAAAACAACTGTACGTAGAAGGCCATGCCGTACACTCTCTCTGTCTCTGGCAAACCAAACGTAGGAAGAGGAGTCTTTCAGATTTATGGCCAGTATTACATTTGATCGAATCGTCAAGACAAAATGCTGGCAGGGTGCGTTTGTTGGTCGAGTATATTTAACAGCGCCAGAAAAGCGTGGGTTTGGAGCAGAAATTTGCCTTGTAGTTGGGATGGAGAAGGAGTGTTTTTTAGAACCAGTGAAAGAGCCGCAATTTCCTCTCCAATCCCGTCAATCAGTGCACAAATGGTTAAGAAGGTTTATAGCCATAGAGCTTGGGTAGAATAGAAGAGAGAGAGAGAAAAAAAAACTTGAGCTCGTAAATCCTTCAAAATAACTCTCGGGTATGACTGGAAATCCCCTTTTATGCCTTCCAAACTGGGACCCAAAATTGAGGCAGACTTTTGATGAAAAGCTGGTTGGTTTTGTAATCACAGAATTCTCCTTAGATGATATCACATCTGCCAAAACATCGATACCTACCATTTCAAGATGAAGTTGATGTTTTGAACATCAATGATTTTCGTACTCATATTCTATTTTTAGCATTTCTGAGCTAGTCTCTCTGGATCGTTGCTAGAGATACCACACGTAAAAGGGTTTCTCTGAATAATAGATGGACAATGTGATTCGAGTTCGTATACGTTCCTCGTAATAAAATCGAAAAAAGAATCCACAACATATAATATCCTCCCTTGAGAAAAGGAGATATTATCATGGGAGGGTCTACACATGACCCAAATCCTTCGTTGGATTTGGTCCGAAAAGTTCCTTTTGTCCGTCCAGAAATTTGGAATCATCCTATTGAGAGCGAACAATGGTCCGAAACTAGGTTGCCTTTTCTTCATTTTATTTATTATTCAGATCGCCAGCTCTGATAGGATTCTGGTTAGCAACATTCGCTCAGATCCCCTGCCTTCCTTGCTGAAAGTGAACGTCTCTGAGTGTTCCTTTAAGAGAATACCCTCCCGGTAATTTAAGGCATCCACATCAAACTCAAAAAACATATTTGCTCAGTAAAGAAGGGAAGAAGCATCCCTCTTTACGTCATCATGGATGAGTTCACCTGGTTTATTTGCAAGTCAAAGCTCATTATCTCCCTGCGGCTCGATCATCCGTGTTTCCTGCATACCCGCTCCAAGCATCCAAAACAACTTTCCTCTGTACACAACAAATTTACACCATTCTCACGACACACACGACAAATTTATGCACATGATGCCCAACCCGGAGCCCACTTTGTTAGTTAGGCCAAGGTCTCTACCAAGACAACAAGGCAAGTGAAGTAATTCTCGAGGCCTCAAGGTGGATTATCCCTGCCTCTCGCTTAGGGCGGACTTTTAATAGTGGACCATGACAAAGGCTTTTTCGGCCAACTTCTGAGTAATTAGCCCTCTCTTTCATGCCTCAAAAAAGTTCCATCTTGTTGTTGTAATGGCCTCACTCCCTCAGTTGTCTGGTCCATGCGACGTACACCTAGTTAAAATCAGCTGCACATGACACGGTCACCCTGAGGCCAATCCGTAACTTGTTTCTTACCTCGTTTTATATCCTCCACTTCACTGCACCCCCTTTTTGCTCCGTTCTGCACCAATTCCACATCCAAATTTGGGTCATCTCTCAAAATGCAAATTGTATCTCTTGTATTGTCAGCCTACCGTGTAGACTAAACTGGTTTTGGTGCACTTACCAGGATTCTCCATTAGGTTTGAGGCTCTTTTGTACTTCATACCTCTTATCTTCAAATGCCTCGACAAAAATAGGGAGAAAAATGTCTGGCCTCCCCCACTTTTTTACAAGTTCAGAACGCGGGGATGGGGGATTTGGGACCCGGTTGTATTCCACAAACAGCACCTGAGAATATGAAGTAAGTGAATCTAGATTATTTTGCTGATCAGCCTATTCACAGACATAGGGACGTGGGTTAAAGTCTTGAATGAGGCCAGAATGTTCTCCAAAACAGTCATGCTTTCTCCATGTCCACTTTTCCCACCCTAAGTTCTGTCCTCGATTGCTTCATGAATATCAAATGATTAGGCCGGAGGGTGGTTATGCAACTTGACAATCTAACCCTCTTTTTCCTAGATTTGTCTTTCGTCTGTCGTTTGACTTCATTATTCGTGTAAAGGGTCATGAAAGGGTCAACAGTGGAGACAAAACGACAAACTTGCGGCTTTTTCCCCCGAGGGCTCGAGTAATGCAGATCTTTCAGGACATCATCTCATGCTCCATGAACATTAATCTTCGAGTTCAATCAATTTCTCCCGCCCATGTCTTTTGCAAACATTGTTCGGGAAGAAGTCAAGAGTACACAGAGACTCTCTCCTCTTGGAGGCCGCGAGGCCAGTGAAGAAAGTGCAACCGAAGCAGCCGATGGCCGTCATGGACCGGCAAGCATTGCCAAGTTCAATTATCAAAGAAAATTTTGTTCTCTTTGCCGCAGTCCCTGGAGGATGAATCCCACATGGAAGTGAATACTCGGCGTCCTTTAGAGTCTGAACGAATTATCTTGCCTTGGAAACTGCTTTCCTCCAGTACCACAATGAGTGAAATGGATAGTAGCTTGGAATTCTTGTACAGGGACTTCCTTTGAGGCAGTCGTGATGAAGCATGACGAAACATTTTCTGTCTTACCGGAAAACAGGTAGTGTTCCGGGTATTTTTGAAAATAAATGCTTATGTCAGGTCAAACCGACAGATTTGCCAGGAATTTGTTGCAAATCAGCTCCACAGTCGATGAAATAATAATAACCTTTATGACGACTATCGGTCATGTCAGTAAGAAACAGTGCCTAAAGTAGTTTGTTTGATGATTCCCCTGGAGAGGGCCTGTCAGGGTTTTATACATTATCAATGAAAAAATACAACTTCGAGAGCAATATTTTTGAACTTACAGAGTACAGCAACATTGCTCCATAAGCTGTTTTTCTTTAAGAATGTGTTATTAATTTTCCTTTGATGATCTTTATTGGTGCTTTTGTTATCATTAGACCTAGAAAAACAGTTAAAACCTGAAAAAAACTCTTATTTTTTGCACTATTGGAGAAAAAAATTGAACCCTATCTCGAGTTTTTTAGCCATTCTTCGACTTATTTTCGACTATTTTCATACTTTAGGACATTTTTTGCCCTTTTTCCCCATTTGAATCATCATCTGCTTCCTTCTTAACTTGTTGTTCCTTGATTGGGACCTTTTCATTTACTTCTATGCAGGGCATAAGTGGTTCCTCAATAAAAGGAGCGATTTACAGTTACAACTACTTTGGTCAAATAAAGTAATTCGTTACACAACCATTAGCCGAAAAAAATGTAATGGCGTTACTACTTATTTTTTCCCAAGAATTTGATGACCAATATTTTATGGTTTTCCCCCATCAAGACCATACTTAGCTAAAGAAATTGCATTTTTGGGGTTAAGCGTAATATTTGAAGACATAGTGTAAACATTTTTCAATTATGGGCATTGGCATTTAATCTCGGCATAATTGTTCAAAATATATTGCATCATAATGCTTTGAAGGACCAAGATTGGGACCCTGGATGGAGTAATGATTGTTGAAGATTTGCCAGAATGTCGCAAAAGTCATGATGGAAACAGTATTTAACATTGTCAAGGTGGTAAAGCTTCCCTACTTGAAGCCTTTGCCTCAAGTCGTGGAAATGTGGAGGCGTTGGAAATTTGATGCATCGTACTCAAGTCAAAGAAAGATCTCTCCTGCTTGACAATTGCACTGAATCAGGTCTTCAGTCCAACGGAATTTGATTGAGAAGATGTAAACAATAAAGCCGCAAATGCAACAGGATTTAAAATCAAGAACATCCTCACAGTATTTAAGCGCAAGCACCATTTTCAACCCTGATTTTCATTGTTCATAATATGTTATAAGGAAATAGCAAAGAATGGCAATTTTCCGTTGAACCTTAAGCTACCTCAGCTATCGCAGGAAAAACGAAAATCATAGGCCATTCTGGAAGCTGAAAAAGGAATGAGTAATTCTTTTAGTTGTTTTGTCGTAACTACACAATTTTACAATGTACTGGAATTACAGTTCCTTTTCCGGAAAATAAAACAAATTACTGTAATTTCGTTATTTGAAATTAAAGTAAATATTTCTGACATAGAGCACCAATTTGATTAATCTTTTTTGTACTGAAAGAGAGTTCATCGAAGAGCCTAAATCTAGAATCTGGCGTATCTAGAGCAATTTCCAAAGAGACTATACATGTTTTCATTTGTAGCACTTTATGCCGTCCACCCTGTATATGTTTGAAGCCTGCACCATTGAATATTACTGGTTTCGGACTATCAACCGGGTGTTTCATAATAGTCTGGCTGGTCTCACAGGGTAACTTGCTGCAAGTCAGGCAACAGCATAGAGTTTCACAGATTTTTCAGAAATTTCAGAATGTGCATGAGGAATTAGGACTATAATTGAATAAAGAGAAATATACATTTAGTTCAATTATCTTTTAGAAAAGTTGAACATTGATTGATTGGTGCGAAATATATTTAGCAAACTGGGCGTTGATTCACTAGCTTCTTCTTAGGGTCAAATCAATCCCATCCTGAGGACGCTAACAATCTAGTCACACTGGAGTGATATTTGGTTATCCATCTCGAGAACTTGAGTACGCAAATGAAGCAAAAAATATCATCGAACAAAACTCAAAGGCAAATGTGCATTTTCAAAAACAATAATGCGAAATCCTACTATTATGTTTTTGCAATAATTTAAATATTTGGTCGTTTTTAGTGCAATGTTTTTGCCCGCCCTACTTATGAAATTTGAAATTTGGTGCAACGCTGTAAGATCTTTAGTTTTGATAACATATAAAGTTAAAGTTGTACCGCTTATTCGTGGTCGCCCTGTAATGTACGTACTGTTTTCTCGTCCCGATGGGAATTTATCAGGGTTAAGCGTTGAGCGGCAAGGCGAAACGTGAATATAAGCCTGTCAGTTGTGAGTAAACCTTCGCATCGTTTTGATGTCAATTTTTAGTATGCTCATTTGAAACAGTTTCCACGTGGAGTTATTGCTTATAAGGCTGCTTATTTCATAATGAGACACCTCGCGGCAAAAAAAGGAAAGACATCGTTAGGCAGGAGGCTGAGGCTGGGCTGAATTTCCTAGGCAAAAACGAATGTAACAAATGACTCGTCGAAGCATCAAAGTGCAACTTATATACCAAAATGCATTATCAATGTTCTTTGGTACAAAATTTTGCCTGAAAAATGTCCAATTTTAGGATTATTAGACACCGAAACTGTTATTTTTTTGGAAATTTGGTCAAAACCACCTGAATGTTTAAAAATGCCCCAAATTGAAAAGATATTTAAACTACACATTAAAAAAGTCTCTACTCATCACTCTTATTTTACAATCTCGCATAAATTCAAATCATTCATAAGAAGTTTAATCGCTCTTGTTTTTATCTGTCTTCCCATGATTTCAAAAGTTTTGAATAACGCAAAAAAGTCATGGCTCTTCCCTACTAACGCTCTATTTCCTTTTTTGGCCGCTAGAGTTCACTTAACTCCTAACTCACAGTCCTTATACGTCATATGACATAGATTGAACTTTGATATTTGATGTACCACTCAGCCCTTTTGTCTCAATGGTGATCCTTACTGAGAATATGGACCCTATTTGAAGCATAAGTGCAGAGATAAATATAGAAAAGTGTATATAGCTGTTATACATAGAGCAAGAATAAAATTGTCAGAGGCAGGGAATAGCTGGCTAGGATGTGATATTACAGCAAACATGACGAAAATTGGTTCAGTGCACAAGAAAAAAGTGAAGAGGCGTATTGCAGACAGGACTGAAACAGATAGGAAGAGGTGAATATAGTTACAAGAACATTATTACACTCCGAATATTGCAAAGGTGTGTTCAATTCATAGTTTTAAGACTTTGGGCAACTCGTTGGGATTTTTAAGAGGTCGAATATCGTTCTGCAAGGTCTGAAAATGTTTAAAACGAGAATCCTGTATGAGTTAAGTTTTATTTTAGATTCAAATTTCATCTATTGAACTTAAACCATGAATTATATTAAGCTCTTGCTCACCTATAGCGATTTCAATTGACGCAATTTTCATTTGAATTGATCATCAAATGCCTTAGTGAACTGGTCCATTGAAATTGAGAAAACTAAGCAGGTCCTAAATGCGTGATCTTAAAATTTGAAATTGACACAAAACTGAGATTAGGAATTGGTCTAACTTGATTTCTAACAATATCAGCAAACCTAGTAACGCCAACAAATCTTCAATTCGAATAATTCATCCCAGATCTTACCGATCCTCGATCGCCCGAACTAAAACTCTATCCCAAACGAACCATTTTGGATTTGGATTTGCGGCTTTTGGCCCACCTTTTTGAATTCCCCCAAACCAGGTTGGTGCAACTATTATTAGAGGCAGAAACAATAGTTAGCATTAAATCCTACACTTGAGAAAACCTCAGCCGTAATATCTTGGAATATCCCCCCTTTTCAAAAGGCTATTGATTACGGTAAACAATAAAATTTGGGTGAGTTATTTTTTAAAGGTTAACATGTCCCGAAGTTATTAACAAACCAAGTTTTAAATTGAATACTCGTGTTTGGTTCATTTGGCGACTACTGAATCGAAATGATGAACGATTGGAAAGTTCGTAGGTTATTCACTGCCTGCCTTAGTTCGGCGAAGTTCTTGAAAAACTGTCTGTTCGCAAGTTCAAACCCAACTTTTCACGATTTCGTGAAATTGTTCGTGAAACGAATGAGTGACTTTGGGCCAGCAAATGATCATTTGCTGACTTTTGTGCGTGCTCAATGGTCTCACTATCAATTTATTCGAGCTCCCACACATTTTAGGACTCTTTTCAAGTGGTCTAGATTCACACGAAATAAGCATTAAGGCTCCATGTCAGTTATCTGGACCATTGCAGAGACGCTTTTCAATGTCGCTTTTTTGGGATATCGTCACTTATGTTCGAACTGAAAAAAATGTTTATGCATGTTCTATTGAGGTTCAATACTCAATGTAAATATGACTAATGGAGCTAAGTCTGGCCTTGAAAAGAAGCTTCTCTATCCAAACACAAAATCCAATCCAAATATTCTCCCAAAATTGTTAAGAGATTTATTTGCTTAGAGCAATATATGAGTGTACCGGGTGCGACTCTAAATTTGCGACACTTTTACATTAAAACTCAAAATTGCAAGATATTTGGTGGCATAATTTCCAAAAAAAAAAATTCACGGCATAAAAAAATTTCCTCAAAAGGCTTGAATATCAAATCACTCCCCAAAACTTTTCCAGGTCTTACATTTTACTGAATTAATCAATGCAAATCAGACTTAATCTTCATTTTTCAATAAATTCTCTGATATTTCGACATTTTCATCGTTTGCATTTTTGCCATTGAATTGATTTTTAGTAAAAAGAATACCTATTGCGTCATAAAATTATATTATAATGCATTTGCTCACTTCTTCTTGCTTCATGCCTAACACGTAACTAAATGTCACAGTTTTTCAAAAAGCAGTATTCTGGGATCTCTGAGAGAGTAAGTCGCTTCTAAAAGTTGTCTTTGGAGAAAGGACGGGAGGAGAATCAAACCAGAGACTTCTCCCACTATAGAAAGCTAAGCCAGTCACAACACTACATCTCAGTTAATGAGTACTTCAATATATTTATTCTTAGAACATTTTAACCTCTCAAAGTAGGAGCTAACCAAGGTTGAAAAAGACGGTAAGTTGGCATACCGACCTTTTTCTTTAAAATACTCGTAAACGCGTGAAATTGTGATCTAAACATGTGCCAACAAGGAAGCATAACTAAAAGGCTAACTTCCAGTACCGGGACTGGAACCCACAAAATCCTGGAAAAAGATTCTCTTTTTTTTAAACAATTTGGCTACCCTCCCCGGTTGGTACAATAGAATAGCTGCCAAAACCAAACAATTATAGCAAACTGGGGCAAATTTTCGGAATCAACGGAACAAGAGTTCGTTTTTTGTTACATTTTCATTTTCTTTCTGAGCCAATTACTGTACATTAAAATGAAATGTTCAATTTGTTCCCTCTTGGCTTCACTCGACTTGTTGTCTGAAAATGGCACATGATTTATTTGGTATTTTATCAGCGTCAATCTCATTCACCTGTGAAGCAATGATCAGTATTATAATTGACATATGATTGAAATAAAATGAACCCTATTCAGATATCGTGCGTGGCACTGTATAAAAAGATGATTATGGTGATTTATCATATGTCTGGTAAACACTTCAAAGTTGGCACATTAACCATTCCCGCCGTTGCTCTTCAAATTCTCCGCCCAAATCATCTTCGACAGCTTTCCTCGTTCGTTTCGAGCATAAATTGGGTTTGACAAGAGTAGCATCAAGCTCGTATTTATTCCTTGGGTCTTAAGATGAACCCTATAGCTAACGTGTTCTCTCGACCCATAACAAACGATTCATGAGTCTATCGTCTTCAGTAAATGAATTGAAAAATAGACCACATTGGAAGCTAAACTTAACCCCCAAAACTGCTCCGTTGTTTTAGCCTTGCTCAAGAAAACGCAAGGGCCAAGAATGCTCCTTCATCTCGATATGTTGTGTCCAAACCGCAGTGGTAGGGATACAATGAAACCGAGCTCAAGAATAAACAATGTCCGAGGTATTTTCAAAGTAAATCACTCAAGACCTCACCAAGATGGCACGCGGACACAATCTGCCCTTTCTTTCCAGGACTTCCACTGAGAAGACATTTTTCTGTCAGTCGTGACAGAATGCTTCCGTGTCCCATCACAGTTTACACGCAATGTCCTTCGCCAATGGACCATTGCTAGCACAAACTTAGCCACTGAAATGTATCATTTTTGAAGTCACAAGCCGAAGGAAACACTACCAATCTAGGATGTGATCAATGTGGTTGATTATTCCTACCTGGGTTCAAGCCTAGCTCTTAACAAAAAGACTTAAAAAGGTGGCAAACATAAGCTCTACGTAGTCCTTTTAGGGTTTGTTATGGAAGTGAACCTATAAACATTCGAGAAGTGTATGTAATATGGAATTTGGTTGTGGCAAGATGGCTGGATTACCTCAAGTATCTGGAAACATTTCTTCACATAAAGCTAGATTAGAATGTCACCTCTTAGAGGCCATTACTCTTCTTGATTGGTTGGGTTCGGTTGTGAGTACTCATTGGTGAAGAGATATTTCTTCCATTCTTGGCAGTGCTAAGCATGGAGCCCCTGACTTTCGTTTTATGGTCTACTGAAGCCATCGCCCATCAGCACAGCAAATGCGGCGGACGTGAAAATGCATTTTTGCAAACTTTCCGGTCCAATCTAGAATTAACAACACCTTGCTTTTATGTACATACACACCACCATCAAACGGTGGTACCTCGGGAAAGTTTGGAGCCCATTGATTATTTTGGCCACATTCAATATGCTGCAAGAATTCAATGTTCATCTTTGTCCAGCTGATAAAAAGTTCAGTTCATTTGGAAGTTTGCGTAGTTCAACAAGCTTTGTGCATAAAAATAACAGGAACAAGAAATGCTTAATCCAAGCTTAATAGTACAATGCCAAAACCATTTGACCAAAGATTAAAGGTTTGAAAATTCATATTTGTTAGAGCTTAGACTTAGAGTTAAAAAAACTGTGCAAACTTCTTGTTCTTTTGGACTATACGTTTTCCCACCCTGCTCCTTTTTTTAAATAATAGACTAACACTGTGACTGTGGTTTATCGTGGAAAGTTTAGACAAATCTTTTTTTTGTAGTCTGAATCAATGATTATCGAGAAATGGTCAATGGCCATGTGGTGTCCCTTGGGATCCGATCTGGTTGGCCGAATCTGAATACGAAAATAAAACTCTCCATTATGTAGGTCAGAAAAGTTTTCGTCAAGAGTTATGACGAAAGTTTCATGGTGGTTGGCATCAAGCCAGTCCCATCTAGCTTCAAGTACACTCACTTTTTTGCTTGTTCCACTATCCTGTAGTACCTTACGTCTATTAGAACTTTCTGCCACAAAAGCAAACTTGGGGATACATTTATCTAGACAGAGATTTGTACCTAGTTGACATGCAACCTTCGAAAGGTCCAAATTACAGAACACCCAAGCCACAAGCTTAGATCTTGGCTACCCTTGACTTGAAGTTCCCAGCTTGTGTATATATGGGTAAGAGTGAGAGATATCCCTGTTTTGGCTGGCAACGGATATTACATATTGCAAAAGAAAGCGTTGTGTATTTTATGAATTTGCTATCAAACTGGAGGAATAAATTATATTTTTCTTGTTTTAGCTCCTGCTAAAGGTAACTCAAGAACGAAAGCCAAAGCCTAAGCAAATACAATTGCAAGCTATTACAAGAACAATTAAGTGTCATCATCAGTTAACGTCTTTCAATAATGTTCCCACTTTGGTCTCCTTTGCCCGAAATTGCTTCCGCTCCAAGTTGCAGAATTTGACATTCAAAGCCCCAAAGAAGACGTTGATTCATGTCATTGTATTCATCTTACTCATGCCTTGTCGTGATTTCCCTTGCAACACGTTTCTACAGGCAGAAGGGAACACCCTCAGGATGCATTGGTCCAAAATTCGTTTTCCACTTTGATTGGCGACCTTTTCGAAAATTCATCCTCCGACCTGCACCAACAATGACTAAATCCTACTTAGTGTCATTTCAATTCGGATATGATAGAAAGTCGGCCAAGGAGGCAGATAGTTTGTGAATCTTGCGCCCAACCTCTCTCTCCACTAGCCCTGGAATGGCAGGCAGTGATTGCACCTGATCACCCGCATCTGGTTTTGACATGTCCTCTAAAACTTGCCGCTTCTGCGAGCCCTTATTTGCTTATGCTTGAAGTGGAATACGAACTCGAGAGAGTGAGTCTCACACTCAACTTTCAGCTCCTCTCCTCCCACTTGGTAAACAGCTTTTCAGACAAATTAATGGTTTCTAAACACCTCACACACAATGTCGGTCCGTCGGCAAGCAATGAGCCTCCCAAGGGAGATGGTCCAAAGGAAATGCTCCTTAACGAAGCACCGAATGCAATCCATTGTTTCGTCTTTATGTAGTTTGATCATTTGAAGTGCGGCCATGGAAACATTGCCGTGATCTATCCATTAGATTCTGGTCTGATGAGAGAACCTCTACGTACGTAGAAGGAGTTGATTGTTATCATTTTGCTCCAAAGCCATGTTATGCCATTTTGGGACTAAATGGTATGTTGTGGTGATGGTTTCTCTGCGAAATTTCGAGTCATAAAATTCCTCTGGCATCCTTGGAATTTTCGATGAACTGAGAATGCCGATTTTTCTCCATCAACCTTTCAAGGCCAAACCCTTGAAATAAAGCGGCATGATTGGCAAGGAAGTAGGACAGGATGAATTAAGGCTGGAATATTGATGATCATCCAACGATTTCCAATACCCAACGAACGAGGAAGGGAGAAATCATCATATCACAAACCTAAAACTATTCTCGCTTTCGGTGCCCAGAGCAGTGCGTACTGTGTGTACACGAGTCCGCCAGGGCTCTATAATTAAAGAGTCAACGGTGAGTTGTCAATTTAGGAGGACAGCTTTCAACCGAGTATTTTGCAAGTTTTCCCCTGTAATTAGCCACTCCTCAATGTTTAAAAAGCGTCAATGTCCTATGGAAGGGATCTGTTACCTTGAATAGGCTCTATTTACCATAAATAGATGGTAACTAACAATTATGCACCAGACTATTGACAAGAATATTGGGCTGGAGAGAACCCACAAGGAACAAGTGCTGAAGCAGTACCACACTATGCTGCAGTGTTTCTTTCTCTCTGGAGAGATAAATGATTCAAGCGTGAGCTATTCCTTCAAGTGATAATTAAGGTTGTTTACATTATTTCAGAACAATGCTCCGTCCACTTTGTCGCTCCTCCAATGGTAAAGGTTGTTCCTCCTCCTCTTGTTACACTCCATGATTTCCGTTCAGATTTTTCAATTCCATTTGCTAAATTTGGGAGAAATTGTTTGATATCATCTGGAATTTAACGCTCTCGGCCAAAACCCCTTCGGACAAGTTGGATAAGTTTAAATGTAGGTGACATTTGCTTTAATACAAAGATTTGGGCTCTCGCTGAAAGACGGAATATTCGATAATTTGTACTTTTCGGTACTGCTATTTAATGCTTTCAAAAAAGGTACTAGATTGCTAAACAGAATGTGATTTGAACCAAAGTTATGTCGTCCACCCTAAGCGATTCCTCCAAATATACGTGGCTCAAGGTAAAAAATAACGAGCGTAACTTTCCTTATTTCTGAAGGTTCCCCAATGAAAGAAATGTATAACCGAAATACAGAATACAGTATCTTTGTGTGATCTTATGGGGAACCCTAAGCTTTACTTGAAGGCTATTTTTGGTAGATTTTAAAAGTGTTGTGTAATTGTTGTGATATTTTGATAGATCATGGTGTTGAAATTGATTATATTGCGCTCTCTTTTCGTGAAATCTTCAATAAATTCCATTTAAAACGGCTCTCTTACTAAGAAAACCTGGAAATTAGAGTGGTCCATACTCATCTTTAACAGCAGGTCAACATTTGCTGAAAACCATTAAAGTAATGAATGATTGCTGTGAATATTACAAGAATGATAATATTGTTCGCGGGCAGTTAAAATTTATTCTTGACGGGTTTCTAGCCAAAATACGCCTACTCTGGGTTAAAGCTATTCGAAGTTCTTTTTCATTATTGCTGCATAACCTTAAGCGCTTCTTCTGAGTTTCCTAATCAAGATTTACCAATGAGATAAGACCTCGTAAAAAGGTTAAAACCTAAAAGGAAAACTTTAGCATTTTTGTTTTTGTGCTCGATGAAAAATGGATTGTGCCAAATTTCCAATTGTCACACTTTTTTGCCATTTTTCCACTTTTTCGAATCTTTTTCGACTTCATTCAACTGTTTTCAAATAATATCAAACAACGCAAGGAATAAATTTTAATGTGATGTAGATGAAATGAAGAAACTCACTGGAAAACCTGGTACATACAATTGTCTGCCTAACATTTTATAACAGAAATAAAACGCAGCAAACGAGGCTAAAACAACCTTTTTGCGATTGCAACAACATTTTTTTTTGCCTTTTCACATAACTTTCTTATTTTCATAATCCTCTCTCATTTTTTCAACGGCAAAAAATATTAATGTGTATTAATCACTGGCGGTGTATTTTGCTTGTATTTGTTCGTTGATGTTGCTATGTGCCATAATAAGAAAAATCTGGTTAACGTTTCAGAATTCCACTTGTAAGAGTGTCCAATGATTTCAGAGCAAGATTTGAAAGTTAGAGGATTCCAATTACAAATGAAATGCGAGCTGTACCAAGAACTACTTCCTTGGATTTCGGCCTCAACTCATTGCTTATCTGGTTTGGTTGTCTTTGGGATGTAGATGTAGTGGTAGCATAGGAATTTTGCTTTGTATTGTGAAGCTGAGGACGAATATTCCCCACATGAATTGTAATCCCAAAGGGGTTTAACAAGACCGAAATGTCCATTATTTCCAAAGGTTCTGTAAATTCTAGGAAATTGGCTCTTATCAGAATTTTACAACATTATAATTGACAACCTCGATGAAAACTATCCCTGGTACGTTGATTTGGTTCCAAAGGCTGCTTCAGTTCGGTGGTATTCAACTGCATGGAACATTCTTATTACATATGTTGGTCATGTCCCATAAAGTTTTGGCCTATCTATTGGAACAGCAGCAAGTATTTGGAATTCAAAACCCGAGAGAAAACTCTTCCTCCCAAATCTTTCCTAACATACGAGTATTTTTTCTGTTTTGAATGGATCGAAAAAAACGCAATGTCTCGATAGTGTCTTCAGAAATCAAGTCGAGCTCCATCTATTTCCACATTTCAATTAAAAACCGTGTTCAGAACATTGGTTTATTGTAAAACTTTTTTTTCGAAACCAAGCATTCCACAAATGATGGATCCTTTAGCCGGGTGGAAATGAAAAGTTCGCAATGTCTGCTGTCCCACTTTTTACGTCCGTTTAGAAGGATATGGGCTCTTTTATTTAGGTGGAAATGCCCTATTCCGGGCGATTTTTCCCCTTTTTCTCAGACATGAGCTTGTGAATTGTCAAACTTTGTCCCTCTGTACTCCAGGCTCAAGAGAGCCAGAAATCCGAGATCATAATGAATGTGATGAGACATTTTATGATTACTGAACCCGAGAATGACATCAAATGGTTACTTGGGAATGGGACTGAAGATGGCTAATGCAGAGACTGAGAATTGGGCTCAAAGAATATTCATTTCATTAGTCCTCGGCAAGATAAAGGATGAAGAGCTCCAACCAACGAAAAGGGATCATTGTTTCATTTCAATTGATACCAAGAACGCGATAGATTTTAGCACCAATTATCAAGGGAAAGAGAAGGGGTGAAGCTATGGTTAAGGTTGATTGAGGAGATTTGTGAGGTTTATAGACGATTTTTTTTACCACTTTAATGAAAGTGGACCCATAGATTTGTGTGGTAGATCCATTTTTGTGTCTTTTTTTTGGAGTCCCTTTAGATATTGTTCATTCGACGTGCGGAAAGTTCAAATCAATGTTGCGTTCATCGTAAGGATGAAGGCGTTGGAAAATATCAATTTTCAATATTTGGACCACTTATGTAAACAATGCATTAAATAAAACTTTTCCAACAGTTAAGCCATTACTTGGTATGTTTGGGAAGGCCTTTGCAGCTTAAACCATAACCGAAGATTGGCTTGAAATGATAGCACAAACAATATCATCTTCTATGAATATACGAACTTGGTTTTCAATGTCTACATAATGGAGGCAGATTGATATTTATTGGGTGTGGATCTTTTTCCGTCTCTATTTTCCTTTTTTCCTATTTTCACTCGAGGAACCAAGATGCGACCGACAAAGAAGACCAAGTAAGTTTCGAACTGGAAGACCCGAAACGTCGAACTGGGAGGTTTCAGCCGGAATACCAAACCAGCAAAGTCCTTTAAATCCTCTTCCTCCTGCGTCCCATAGAGCTGGAAATTTTGCATTTCTCCCCTTCGGATCCAATTGACCGTACCTCACGTGGTGGTGAGTAGGTGAACGAAGACGTGGGCGCAGATGGTCCTGGAATTGGTGAGGAACCATTGACCATCCTTCTTCCCTGGCGCTTCCAGGCCTTTTTCAAGAATTTGGTGAAATCGGGCCTCATCCCTTGAAATTTGGTCAATTTTCAAACCCCATTTCACGGTTTCCTCGGCGCATACGATGACTCCCCTTGCAACTGCAACTGGTACAATCGCTCTCCAAAGTAGACTCGACGGATGCTTGTTTAATGTAGAGATCTAAGGAGAGAAGCGTCACTCGCAATAGGCCAGTGATATTTTGTTATGAACAAACGTAGGGGTGTTTTTGAGCAAGAGGTCCGCAAGCCTTTTGCCAGGACCTCATCACGACTCAATTCATTTTTCATTCGGGTGGTGGATCATTGGAACGCTCTACCCCTTGTGATTCGGCTTTCAAAAACTACTTAAAAACGTTCAAGAACTTGATTGCTACCAAGAGCACTTGATGTATTTTTTTCTGTCATTACTAATGTTTTCCTTTTTTTATGCGTGTGACATTCATGGCATTCGGTGCTGTACCACTTTTCGGAGGGTAAACTTGAATTTTGGTGTATGCTATTATTTACTTCTTCTCCCACTTTTATTAGCTGGAACCTAGCCTTTATTTCTTGTTTTTTAATCTCATCTTTTGAGCCAATAATCTATCGTACACATTGTGTTTTTGAGTGGCTTGAAATAATAACGTACCCAAATGAGTCCTAAAATCTAGATTAGGCAAAATCAAAATAGATTGATAGATAGATATATAGGTAGATTTATTTCAGGAACATTTTGATCATGATTGGATAATGTCGGCATTTAATCTTTGAGTTAGCATCTTGATATATCAAAACATTTCATGAGCAAATAGTTTCGGTATGTTGTTTTTATCAGTTAGAGCTGTGGCTTAGTAGATGTTAAGTTGCATATGTTGTGGAAAAATATAGAGAGCAAGTGTAATCACATTTTCAATACCTCTTTGAAATGTGACCGGGAACATTTGGAATGGACACTTTGAAGTATTTTATGGGATCCAAACCCTGGGAAGTTCAAAATCCGCTCTTTGGAAGATTTTACCGGATTCATCACCTGAGGTCCTCCAACCAGGAAAACGGGGACCATCTTTCAATGAATGGTTGCAACTAGCTTGATAAATTGAAGTCATTTTATTGCCATGACCCCTTGGGTTCACACTCGTACAACTGTCCTGACTTTTAACACACTTCAGGAATGTCGCATATTGTTCTTGTAATTCCTTTTTTTTAAAGATACATGATTTGTGGAAAACCGGGAGGGAATTGACCTTCCGAATATTGAAATTTCATTGCAAGAGAGAATTGCTATCAATTTTGCGCCAGTACATGTTCTGGGATGCTTGAATTCTTTTTCGCTTCCACTCGTAAAGCATTCGACCCACGCTCTAAAAGGAACTTACTTTCTTGCTGCTCATCTGGCCTGGGTTCATGAAAAGAGAGATTTGAGAGCCTATTGTGATGAGACATCTAGCGGATGGACGATAACTTTTGAGTATGCGCCTCACAGATGAAATAAAATTTTGCACCTTTCATGCATAAATGCTTCTCTTCTTCGCTCGTAAAATTTGCCACCTTTCTGGCATTTCAAAAGATTTAGCAAATTCTTGTTGGAAAATTTAAGAGGGGAGAATGTCATTTTGGAAAAAATACTTTTCCTTGGGGCGAAAACAATTCTGAGAAAAATAACCTCTTTCAGTTGTATTTGCTGATCGAATCTGCACTTTCATAAATTCACACAACTGAGCTATGGCCTTAATGTTAAGGCAAACAATGACTAGAGCTTTTCCGTTTTGCAAAGGATAGATTTCCACAAAAATGGCGAACTTGCGGCAGTTCATTGTACTTTGTTTTGTCTTAAATATACATTAACGCATCACAATTCTGTAGCAAGACATGCCAGTTGCCAAGTGAATCTTTACATGAAATCATTTGAACTTGATGTCTCTCAATATCGCCAATTCAATATTACTGAGAACATCCGCTCTTTGCTTGCTTCATTTTGAACTCAAACCATTTCCACATCCGTCGGAACATCCTTGACTACCCGACATCGTTTTATTAAACAGATAAACCCAATGTTCCAACTTTCCGTGTTGCGTACTGTTTTTCGGACTTTCGCCGCTAGAGGGAGTCTTCTTGCGACTCACAACCATCTATCTTCCATATGAACACTAAGACGCCCAGGAGAAAAACGAACGTGGAAAGGAAAGACAGAGAGAGGACAAAATGGCTCAAGTTGCGAAAAAGTTTTTTTTCGTACGAGAGCTCCTCCTTCTTGTTCCACGTTCTCGACGACGCCCCACTCGTCCGACTAAAGGCCTCAGACGACAGATTATATTTGCATGATTTATTGTTAGAGAAGTTGAGCCTGGACTTGGAAAAATACTCCCCGACATACGATACACACAGTCTCTCACACACGCCCTTAACTACTAGCACTATACCCACGTACACTCTCACCCAAATACGAATGGCTGAACGAATCCAACTTTTCCCTTTTGCAAATGGAATGTGCATTCTGAAACTTTCTCCGTGAAAATCATAACAGTTGTACAAGCTTTCAATACATTTATATTCTTATTGTCGCTTTGCCATGACCTTTTCCTTGAACACAATCTGGAGAGTCTCTTGAAAAGGATGTTTCTCGTCATCAACAAGCATGAGAAGCAATTCAAGTGAAGGTCATAATGTGTCTCTTACATAGATTCACCTGGGATTAAGTGCACTCAAGACATCTCTGAGTTCCAGAAAGATGTGTTTGTATAGCTGTCAGTACATTCAAGGATTAAAATAAGATTTCCTCGACTTTGCAGAAATCGGCAAGATTTTTTGACCAGAACATGTTAGCGTAATGAAGAAGCCTTTCGTGGTTTATGACGTCATTCATGTTTAAAAGTGTAGGAGCTTCAAATTGGATAACCTCTTTTTTCTTGCGAGGTCATGATTTAGACAATCTTTTCCAATCGATTTAAGCCTTCATCTTTGAAAGTGTTGCGCTTTTGGCGGTCAGGGCGTGTCAGGATGCAAATGAATGTGAAACGGCCAAGATGGCATGATAATCTATTCAGATTTACAGACCAATATATCACAATGGCCAGGTGGTCAGAATGTAGACAAATTGCGAGCGTTCATGCCGGTAATTCAATTTAGTACCTTCAAACTTTGGCACTTTTGGTCGTTCAACAAATAACTCTTCTAAATTGACCTCTTTCCACATCAGAGGTCCTGGCATCCGATCGGTCTTTCTTGACCGGAGGCAAGGCCTTAGCTTACACATACACGCACCCTTCCTCTCCAAAACTTACCGGAACAGAAAGAAATGGGCACACTGAGTGTACTGGATACACCGAGTGGCCCAAGGTTAGGAATTGAACCAGAAAATTGGGACAACTGTTGCCGGGATCGAGACATTCTTAACGGTTATCTTTGGCTTTTATGGGTCGTGTTATGGATTTTGTTCCCCTCGAAGTGGAACTTGTGCTCACTTGTGAAGCCCCACGCAGTCCATACGAATTGGCAGCCCATATTGGGCAACCCCAGGCCTAAGTGTATCATTAGGTCCTAATTATGTATTCCACCCAAGCCTTTGAGTCTCAGGTCCTTTGAGGGCCATAGGTATTTCACCGATATTTTAAGCGAAGCTCTGTCGGATTTTGTGTAGGGTGGTTGGTGACCTTACAAAAAAGAGACAATTCCTTTTAGCTAGTCAGATGCATAGAACAACAAGTGAGTCTTGGATGGAAAGTGAGAACCTTTCCAAAAGTGTGAGACGAGCTATCCGTCAAGATTTCAGAGAGTTCTGAGAGTTCATTCCAACACTGATCCGTGAAACAAAAGGCTGTCTCGTCTGAAAGTTCGTCCATATTCACAAGGGCTTCATTCTCGCTAAATCTCATGTTTAAAAACAGAACCCCAAAAAGATAGAAGGGAGGGCGTCTTCTTCTGTTTTCGTAAGGGAAATAAAACGCCCCTTGAATTTCAATGAGCTCTCAGATATTGGCCAACTTTGACTAGCAATTGTCCGACAGGGCCTGAGATTCGGCTATTCTGACGGTTTCTATTTCCCTCTGTTCTTGTTCTTTGAAAGACTTTGAATGTCAAATTGAATCGAAAACGAACATGCAATCAGAATAGTCTACATTTTGGCAATTCGTTTTTTGCGGTCGTCTCTTCTTCTTCTTTTTCTTCTTCTTCTCCTACGTCTATGTGTTTCCCAAGTCCCAAAGTTGTTTCTCACAATAATCGAGGTCGAATGTTTCTCCAAAAGATGACAAGCTTGCCCTTTTCGAATTGGCTGACAATTTGAACAACATTTTTTAAAGTTCCAACATTGGAAAGTGTTCACAGTGTTCAACCAAAGGCAATCAATCCCATTTCCCAAACGTACATGGGTTGCGGCAAAATGAGGGTTTGAAAATTCATTAAAAGCCAACTTCGGCCAAAGCTCAGACTCTCTCACTGCTATTGGACTGTTGATTGCACTTGAACAAACAGTTCTTGACAGCTCTGAAAATGTCGCTTATCAATTGCCAATCAAAACTTGTTCATTGACAACAGGTTAGGGCTTGTGTTGATGACAGGTCAATAACGAGCCTACGGGTAAATTGGCTCGTGACACCTGTCAAGGACCAGAGTGACGTTCAAAGCCGGTTAAAACATTAACCTTTGAAGACTTCGCAGAGGCTTTCGAGTCTTCTTCTTCTACCTCAAGCATCATTCATCATATCCGTTGAGACAAGAGACTTGTTCAAGTCTGCTCATTTCTCAGTTCTCCGTTCTCCCATGCCCTTGAAGCATCTATCCCGAGAGGAAGGCGGGAGGGAAATGCAAGTGAGAGAGGCGTCGTCCCACGTCCCAAGAGCCTTTGTCTCTGTATGTGTGTTCCTAGTCAGTCCGAGTTCCAATAGAACCAATCTTAATTATAAGTCCCCAGAGAGTCCTAAAGGAGGGTACGCACGAGAATTGAGTCCAAGAGTTCAGTACGACGAGTTCCTCAACCATCCTGGCGAATGTGCCACGGCCTCAACGTCGGAATCAAGCGCACCCGGCAAAATCGATGTCTGACATGGTCCCACTTCCACCACCAACACTGCCACCTTCTGGAGCGACTGAGCACTTTGGACCACATACGTACTGCCTTTGCGATCATTCTCACTGGCCTAATATCTTAGCAATCTGGCACTGGCGAGGCAATGAGAACCATCGAGGATGAGAATTTCCAGAGGTAAAGCGATCCCCGTGAAATGAACCACTTGGTCCAGATTGAAGGACCCTGGCCCCAAAGACCGCAGTCATGAGCAAAGTGCATATACTAGTACTTGGACGGCATTGAAATGCCCAGGGACGTGAAAGTCAAAAAGCACCCATGTGGTTGTTTGCATTATTCAAGTAAGCACTGAAGATTACGTTGGAACATCGGACCTCGCTCATAACTTGAATTGTTGAAGATACGCGTTCCAACTTCCCACGACGACGATCGAGAAACGTGAAATGCATTCTTGGCCAACAAACTTCTCCTAAGGACTTTTCTCAGAGGGTAAATGAGAAGTTTCTGGCTTTTATTTGAATGAATGGCGAGAAAGTGGGCCAAATCACATTCCATTGCTTTGTCAACAGCCGATGGAAAAAGCTGTACTGGAGATTGCTCCACGGCCTCCTTTGCTTCTTCCTCTTTACTCTTATTGCACAACGATAATTTAATGCACTTCCCAAAGGTTATTGTGCTTAGGCCCGTGTGGTTTAGTATGCTTCACTCGTTCTGAACACACTTGGATACGTGTTCCAACCTGCGTGGAATAGCCGGGCATTTTCCGCTGACTCGACACATGGACTACTCGAGACGTGGACAATTCGTTGGGGCAGATCACCCCATTGGCGCAGAGAATTGGCTGATTTTGAGCTCAATGCCAAGTAATCCTTTGACTGTCCATGAAATGAATGGCCAAATTTCCAAACGGAGGCCTGTCCTCGCGAATCAAGACGTCCATGGGTTTCCACGACACGTTTGCCTTAATCCTCTGTGCCAAAAAAGTTTGCATACGAGCAAGCGAAAACAAACCATTACCGCATTTTTTATTGTGGGACACCTCTACAATTATGCTCACTTTTCGGGCACGTCCCATTGGTTCCATGTGGGTGGGTGTGTAAATGTAAGAGGGATCACTGGGGAAAGGAGAGCGAGGTATTGTAGAGGAGAAACAGGGTGGAGGAGTGTGACTACGAATGCGAATGCAAGAGGAGCATAAAAGAATTCAAGGAACAAGTCCCATCGGAGCCCATTACTCTCGCATTTGAAAACCCATTCCATAGGAAGAAACACCCATCTCTCGACACGAAAGTCCCCGAGGGCCATCTTACTTCTATCTGTGCCGCGAGACGACGGAAACCTTGAATTTCCCTTTGGCCTTCTGGCCTTCTGGCCTTGTTCCCTTCTTCCCTTCCTTCGCCTTCCCCGTCTTATTCTCTGCTCGAAAGAGGAAGAAAAGAGAAGCGAACTTCCGCCTCTTTCGGACATTTATCGCCCCAAAAGTGCTCCTGTCCAGATTGATGTCTCGCCAATTTTATCTATTCTTGATTCGGGTCCCTCACGAGTCCTCGCGACCACCTCGTTGGGATTTCAACCCACCCAGGTTGGAGCCCTGGAGGTTGGAACCACTCGCACCCAAATGGTTCCAGTTTAAAGACACCCACTCACACGCGGCGGTCGGCTCTTTAGTGGAGGAACCCCGTTGGTCCCAACGACCAGGAAGATAAGGCTCCAAAAGGAGGACCCTTCGACGCTCTTCTCTTCTTCCGTCTCTCTTTTCCTCTTCCCTCTTTCTTTTCGCTCGCTCTTCTTGTTCCGCAGACTCCTCGTCGGTGTTCTGGTTCTCTCGACTGTCTCTCCGGTTCGCGGGTTCCTCTTGGAACGTGGTGGTTGTTGTTCCTCGCGTCCGACAAAAACGGACGAGGCACACAGTAAAGTTGTTTGGGTTCGATTGATAAGCAAGACGTGGACGAAGTGAGTGCAAATCTTGACAGTGGGAAGAAAAAGATCGACGAAATCCGTTCCTTTCTTCGCAAAGTGAAATGAAAGTGGCAAAAAGAAAGTGGAGAAACGAAGAATAATAGTTGCCAGATCTTCAAGACTTGAGTCAAAAACCAACTCTGACTTGAAAGTGGAACGAACTAACGCCGAACCGACAAGCAAGTGTTGTTTACCTGGATCTGAAGAGGCATTGAAGCATTCTCATATTCATTCCTCTTACCCTCCAATGGGTCCCTTCCATCTGGCGGTTCTCTGACAAATCGAGAATATTCAACAGGCATCAAAGGCAAACTTCATTCCACAAACCGAAGCGATTCAGATCGGTGTCTGAGCTTGAGCACACTTGAAGTTGTAAGGTGATCAAGGTCCTCGGTCAAATTCCCTTGGTGGTTGGTGTGCTGGGTGGTCGGTCAACTCTTCGTCATCCTTTTCACCTCTTGCTCTGCTAGCATTGTCGACATTGCCAGGATTGCCAAGCAACCTCCAGAATAGATGATTGAGTGGAAATAAACGAGTGTCCTCGTTTGGTCTTCGCGAGACGCCAAGGCGAAAGAAAACGAAGGAAATAAACACTGCGACCGAATAATAAACTCTCCAGGAAGTGTCTCCGGTCTTTGAGGTTCCTTTTTCTGTCGGATTGGCCCAGGGTGAGCTGTTTTACTACAGAACTGTGAAAAGTTTTCTCGCCATTTCTTGGAGCTCGCTTGGTGTTCCTGCGCCAAAAGAAAAAGAAATTGGAACGCTTGTTCCTGGACAACAAACACAAGAGTTTAACTGCAGGATAATAAGTGTTTCTTGCAGTGGTGTTCCAGCCTTACACTGTCTCTCTTTTTCGCGCTCTCTCTCTCTCTCTCTCACTCACTCACTCACTCCCAAAACTCCCATTTCGTGGAAGTGAAGGAAAACAATGGCAAATAACCCGAAGTTTTGTGCAATGATGTCTCGGACCACTTCGATCGTCCTCGAGCTCTTTCCCTTGGGGAGACTCGGGTTCACAATACTTCTTGTGCTCTCCCTTCGGACGGATTCGACTACATCAGGTGAGCGGAAAGACAAGCAAACACGCGCGGGATCAAAATTGATGACCCTCTTCTATGTAGTAGACGCACTCACTATGTACGTGCATGAAAGGGTAGTAAACATACTACCTGGTACAACCAGATAGCAGCATCAGGATTAATATCGGGCTTTTGCCCGAGTACTCGCAAAATTTACGGTCTTATTCATTAGTGTGCCTTTAGACCTTGAAAGGTGACGAAGGCGGAAGGCTCCCACGAAAGGTCTTGTTGGCCTAACTTTGTATTGTAGTACTGTTTGTTTTCTCGGAAGGGGATGGTCACAATGAAAAGTATTCGGCCAAGGTGTCTCTAGAGAACGCGGCCGTGTTGTATTGTTGCTCTTTCACGGCCAGAAAGAAGTTAGGGATAGTTCGCCCACGAAAGGATCGAGCAACACTGAAAACCCCCCTCTAGGGGACTGGAAGAGAAATCGCTCAGGCACTCCATGTTCGCGGACCCTTTTAATGATGGATTCCGTCACAGGTTTTGAACTTTTTTTTCCGGGCCGTGTGCCATGTAATCTACCATCTATGAACGATCCCAGATCTGAGCCGTCAAGTTTTTTGGCGCTGATTAGCCTACTTTTGGGGCCGGCGAGGGTTCTGCCGAGTGACAGGAAAGTTACTCTGACTGGCGATGATCAAAGGAACAGTTTCTAGGGGAGGAAAGAAAATGTAGACCTAGATAAATTTGGATCCGAGGTCCAACCTCCTCGCACACCCTTGGGACAAGGCTAATGTGTATGGAGTGCAGGAAGTTAAATTGTGAGCTATTGGCATGAGTATGCACGTATGACTGGATCCAATGCGAGCGGAAGCTCGTAGTTAGCACGACTTCGAAATCCATGAATTGGGCAATACCTCGAATTATTATCTCTTTCATCACTTATGATTCATCGTTTTCGTGTTTATCCAATACTGCAGTTAGTTCACTTTGTGAAGCCTTGGGTATAGAATTAGTTCGTAATCGATGCGCTCATTGATAAATTGAAACAATTTGCTCCTCCCATAGAAGGAATGGGAATAAAAACAACTATCAAAGTCGAAATCGCTCCCAACGTTTAATTCAGATCCTAAGGAAAAAAACCAATGCAGGAAAACGTTAGTTTGGGAAGAGGCCATCATTGTTCGGTGCGAGAGTGTTTGGTACCAAGCGACTTCTAGTTTCTCCCGACCAGCCAGGTGGAAACAACACGCTCTTTCGTGTTTGGTGAAGGAAAGCCTTGACCCTTTCCATTTCCATGAAGAAGGGAGGCCGGCGCCTTTCGTGAGTTTGAGAAATCTCAATAAGGCTCTCAATAGCAATAATGGATCATCCATCACAACTCTCTTGAAAGAGACCCAAAGGGGCTAAAAAGCCAGCAGATGCGTCTCAACTGGCCATCCTTGGTTCCACGCTCGTATAATATAGCAACGAGCAAACCGCCTTTGAAGGCTGAACTCGAGAGAGTGAAGGACATCTATAAACTCTACCCCCCCACACCCAATGCTCTGT
The DNA here is from genome assembly GCF_007210705.1 of Tigriopus californicus. NCBI lineage: Eukaryota > Metazoa > Arthropoda > Copepoda > Harpacticoida > Harpacticidae > Tigriopus > Tigriopus californicus. The sequence goes on from NC_081446.1 coordinate 12,640,000, forward strand.
ACTTTGGTCGAGGGAAAGAAGTCGAGGATGGTTTGCCACACAATCTATCCATTCATCATTCAAGGTCGAGAGGGCTGTCCGGAAAATCATCGACACAACATCTGATGAAAAAAGACCCAGGGATTGGATCCCTATCGTATACAAACAGAACTTGTAGAAGGTGGGATGCATCATAGAAATGGAACTCGGCAGATGGGTGGTGCCAAACGCGTGAATAAATACATGCTTCCAATCGTTTGTTGCTTCCGTCATGGTGAAGCTCAGGATCATTTGCAGCTTGTAATCTGAATGCTGGATGGATCAGGGACATAGCAGCTTTAAGCCAACACAAGAGGCTCCTAAGTTGACACGATCTCTTGGCCTTTGTTGATCCATGGGTGAATGAACGAGCTGGTTCACAGATTATAACGGCGAGCCATTTCTCTTTCGGTTTCCCGCTTGCCCTCAGGAGGTTGCTGGCCTCAGCCCCTATGCAAAACTTGGGCGAGTAGAACTACCAAAGTTTCTTGATGCCTTCACCCAAACCAAATCAAATGAGGTGGGATGATGAAATCTCGCTGGTCCATTCCACTTCACAAGCTTTGCAAAACACTCGCACCATTGACTCATCCTCGTTTTGTGTACGTCCCAGTACGTGAGACTGACTGATGTGAGTGAGCGTGTGTTTTTCCAATTCAAGGAAGTGGGATCATTTCCCTCATCCGAAATGCCTTTCAATCCCATCTCATGAGAAGCTTTTTTCCCTATCTCTCAGGCTATTGCCTCAAGGCAAGTGGAAGGCACTGACCCAGTGAGTTGTCGCTTGTGTTTTTTTAGAGGAACACACTTGAACCCAGAAATGGACGTGATTGAGCACAATCCGGTCAAAATGACCACCCACCCGTCTGGTTGAAAAGGGTCCCAAAATGTCCATAGCGCCATTTTGTCCCTGGTCTGCCAAAAAGATTGTTTGTGGATTCATCATTGGCCAAAACTAAGGTCGTGAAGGGGGGTTTAACTACAGGACAGCTCTATCTGTCAGGATCCAAGAGGCGGACAAGTGTGTCGAGTAATATGATGTCGTCGTATTTTCAACTGTTCGACTTAGAAGAAAGTCTTGATGGGTTTGCGTTGGTCCATGATTCCCATCGCCACTTCAATGTCGTCTTTAGAGTTCTCACATTTGAGCACAAACAGCAGTCCCTTCTGGATAGATAAAGACTTGACCTCAAAGAGATGATGCTCCTGCATCGTCTTCGGTATGATCGAATATGGCGGATCTCTGGTGAGTTGCAAAGCCACGCAGTCTCATTTTGAGAGGAAATCTTTTCTCGCCTCGTTCCCGCCCTTCAAGTTCTAATGCTATTGACATTTCCCATCGGAGTTGTGATTTCCCTTACTCACCACCATGGACCTCGTCAGGGCCGGACCAAGTCCAATCACCAAGATTCACAATATTATATCAAGGTCACAAAATATGTATTTTGATACGTAGGTAACATGAAAGTAGGAAATGGCCGACGTTTATGAAAACGAGCGGCTCATGTTTTATCAGTCCAAGTGTCAAGGAGTCCATGGTTCAGCCATCAACCTTTGCCTCCCACTTGAGTGTGGAAGGGCTTATTTGGGGTGATTGGAGACGTTTGTCGGCAAACTTGGGCAAAGTACAACTCTTACTTGAGATCCCAAATCCCAGATCTCATCGATGTATTTTTACCTACCTTTTTAGTGGTAGTGAGTGATACACGTACATACATATTGTGTATATATAGTGGCTCCACGTGGGCAAAAATTGGAAAATGAGGCAATGGGTCAAAACATATATCTCGGTCCACCGGCCACTTCTTCAGGCCTGGCTTATTCTCACGGACGAGTTTTGGCTTAACAGAGATGGTCGATCGTTTGTGTGAGAAAAGCTTATCATCTGTTGTGAGCCTAAGTTTGGCAGGTGCATGGCCTCAGGGAACCATATGGTATAAATAGAAAGAAACTAGATCGATCTTGAATGGGCCAATATCCAGATATTTGTGGTTCTCTCCTAGATGTGCCCATTTCTGTCCATTCGGAACACATATGCCTGCTTGGTCTTGGTCGTCGTCTTCTTTTGATTCTGGTCATGGTCATGGACTTCTTTGAGAGAAGTTGAGACCTCAGTCAGTGGCATCATAAGGAATGCTCGGGATGAAAAGTTTTGTTGTCATATGAAAAGAATCACACAATAGGCAGCCAGAACTCTTTGATTGAACAATATGGTCTGGTTTATGCACCGGCAGAAACTAAAGTGACAACGTACGAAGAAACTTGATCTAAACATTTCGGAACATAAGGATTCGAAAGTTGGACCATAACTCGGCTCCAATTTGTTCCGTCTGAGCTAATCTAGTCCAATCTTTATGATTCATGACAAGGAGATTGTTTTGAGAGTCTGTACGTACAGTCTGTACAACTGGCTGAACAACTGGGAACAAGGTCAAGGGTCTTGGAACGTACTCGAGCCCATGACATGAAAATGCCCATTCAACAACTCCCCAAATATGGGGTTTCGCAGTATATCCTCGTCCCAAACGAGGCTAGCAATCTCTGTATGAAGTTTTATGGGACAAAATATGGAGCATTATCTTATTTCACTTCTCTTCTCTCTAGATAGAGACAAATCTAGATTGGGGAAACGAGAAGGAGTTGCACATGAAAACGAGACCAATTGATCAGCCTTGGAAATACAACCAACAACTAGGGAATTGAAAAAAAAACCACACTTTTTAACACGTATTCTCTGTTTGAGCCTTATCCACAAGGAATTCGGACAAATTTCCACCCCTCCTTTGTTCTCGAGTGCATGTAGAGCAATATCATATCATTGACGTAAAGAGAAAAATGGTTTCAAAACTTTGGTGCTTGCTTTGATATGCAACTCATTAAATTAAGCCAACAAGGGTTGCTTCTGCTAACTTGGCCTTGCATGCAAAGTAAACCTTTGTTGCTACATCATTGTGTTACTCCAAAGTTTTGACTAAAAAGTCAAGATTTATCTTATTGCCCCAAACGAAACGGACGAGTCTTTAACTTTTGATCCCCGTTGTGGGACATTTTCACTGCTAAGCGTATGTACCTGATTTTCCACTCCAAAGCTATTTGATACTTTCAAAAGCGTTGAAAACAGATCTATTATTAATGGAACACTCGTGATCCAACTCTGAAGCAAACAAGCAACACCCAAAGCACCAAAGAACCAACATAATTTCGTTCTATTTCAAAACTGTCCCACCCAAAAAATTGCTCAATTCCAACAGAACAATGAGCTTGTTCAGGAACATGGTTTTTGCCATTGCATTCCACGACTGATAGCTATTATCATGAAGGTATTATTTAGTTATAATATATTCCACAAGAACAGATGTAACAACGCGGAAATTTGCACCTCAACAATTCTGTAGATCTGATTAGCTAAGGGTGACTTGAAATTATGTCGACAGAACCGTATCAAAATGAATAATTGAAAAACCCCGATATGTAGCTAGGTACTTGAGGGCAAGAAAGGCCACTCAAGAGATAGCAATTGAATAAAGTTGCTTTTGTTGTCATCGATGCCGCCACTACTAACTGCTACTGACTTGCTATCATTCATTATGAATGATATCATCATTGTTGTTGTTGTTGATGACGATAATGATGATGAGGCAGACACGCTTAACTCTCGTGCTTCCGATTTAGACGCTAGAACGAGGTTTTCTACTAAAGCATCGTAGTACGCTTCAACACTGACATTAAAGTACCAATTGCAGAACAGGATAGGTTGTCACATGCTCTTGGCTCGCTTTTGTGGGTTGACATCACTGACTTGTGAACCATAAAGGTCACCCGGATTTAATGGGAACAACGAGATTGTTCCAATAGAGCTTTCGAGAGAGAGTTCCCACAGTGGAATAAACTATACGGTATGCGCTATTGATGGGCAACCGACAATCATTAGTTCTTGTCTTCAAGATGGAGAAATGGATCCAACCAACAAATGACTTGAAGCAAGCAAATGGCCGTGGATCTCAAAGAGGCCACAAATTAATTCTTTTTCCCATTGCCATCAAAACAGTCTTCAGCGATTAAAAGCCATGATACCGACTTATCGACCGTCTTTGGCTTTTAAGAGGCGAGGCAATTGATGATGATGATAAATGGATTAAGGTTACCTTTTCAAAACAATAATCATAGAAGACCAGAGCAAACAATCCTTGGACTTCTGGCCATGAATGATACATTTCTTGAAAGAAGAAGTCAGACACTATCCATCAAGTTATCTCCCCATCTGTCTTCAATGTTAGATACGACTTAAATGATTCTGGTCTGCACATTTTCTTACCATCACAAAAACAGTTTGAATACTGCCAAAATGAGGAAGCAAAATAATGCCAAAATTAGGTGTTTGAGCACCATTTCTAGACTTTTCTTGGCCTTGGTCAAGATCAGGAGAAAAGGAAAATGCTTAAAAACTTATGCTTGTTCAAAACGTCAGCATTTTCATCCCTTTTTTGTTTGATGCCCGAGTAAATGCTGCATGTGGCGAATTTGCTACACAATGATTGTTCTGCTCTTCAAAGAGTTTTCATATGAACTGTACGTATGTAACTAAGAATTAGGTAGAAATGAATTTACATTCAAGAAACAAGAGATGTCGAATAAGGAAAATAGATGCGATCAATTTGGACCAGGCTTGAATAGTAAATATTCAGAACTTAAATGTATATGAGTTCAAGTGATATTAAACGAAGACATGAACTCTAAACATAGCTTTGAATAAACTTTGACAGCCTCTTCTAGCTTCATCCATTTAGAATATGGACCCAAATTTGGTCAAGTTCGTAAGATTGGTCCAAACTTGGAGTAGTATGATGTTTATTATGTACATCTAACAAAGTGAACGGTGCCCTATCTTTTCACACCAATGGCTAAATTTAGAGTATTTATCATAACAAATACCACTGCAATAACCAAGACTTCCTTCTTCACTTTTTCCATGTTTACTGAACCAATTCTTGTCATCTTTGTTGTGATATCACGTTTTAGTCAACTGTTTTGCCCTCTGATCATTTTAAAAGCTTTTTCTTTTACCTGTTTATATATGATTATAGATTTTTGCTGATGTATTTCATTCCTTACATGACCACGAGTCACAATAAAGATTATTATCATGGGAAAATAAATTCATCAAGTGAGTGGGAGAAAAGGTTTGTATGCGCACAATTCATTTTATTTGTTGCCGAACAAAGAGTTGGGATTGATCCTCATATTAATTTTGCAAAACATGAATCAGTCAACCGTATATTCAATCAATGCGAAGCATAAATGTCCCAATGAACTCACTAGGGCATCATTACCTAAACGGATAAGTTTAACTCATTATTGTCAAATTATATGAACCTCCTTTAAAACGAGTCATTACCAAGGTGAAGTATTAATGTGATCTAACAACAAAACCACTCTTAATTTATCAAAAACTCACTTTCATGTAGTTTATACAGTTAACTAAGCATGTTGATCTTACAATTATCTCGGACTTTAAATCTAACAAATAATACGTCATTTGCCGTTCAGTTCAGCAAAATGCAATGACCCAATGAAAACATGCTACGGAATTCTTTCAATTCTAGTTCAAAAAGCATTTTTTGCTCACAATTCAAGCCTTGATTATGATGGAGTATGTATCTATCTTTTGCTTATTTTCTCATCTTTCCAGGAATTCAATTTTCAATTTTATGCCTTGAAGCAGTTCTAATCCCACAGACACCGAAACTTCATTGATAAAGACCCAGAGCAGATTTGCATCCATTTCTAGTCGGGTTGAGGCCCTTTTCGTCAGACAGGTTTGCTTCCCATTCAGTAACGATGTATTCCCCTAAGCACTTCTTTGAAGTTGAAGTACTTCCCAATGCCCAAATTAACAGCTGAATTCATGAATCTAAGTCTGGGAAGTTCAAAGCCACTCAAATCTCAGTAGTACCGGTAACTGAGCCTTTGTGGTCAGAACCAAGGCCAAGCCAGGAAAAGAGACCAAATCTGGTTTGAGGTTTCGTTCCATTCAGAGTTTTTTTCCAACTAATTTTGACTTTGAGAGAGGAATGAAATGAAAGTCTCCTGGACACGTGGAATGCATTTTGCATTGATTTGTACTTTGGCGGGGGGAGAGAGGGGGGGCTTAGAAGTGGTTTCTCGTGGGGGCCAAGGGACAGCCTCTCAATCGCATTTGATTAATGTTTCAGGTATGAGTTGCTGCTTTCTAGGGTTTGCATCTTCACTACCAATAATTTGGTGGTGGTAGTGGTGGGTATGTCTAAGCTTGGCCTTGAAATGAGATTTGGAAATGATTCCCATTTCCATCGCTTCCTTGAAAAAGGACTCGAAATGGATGGTTTTTCTCTTCCGACGAGTGAAAGGAAACTTCCATCTGATCGTCAGGGGATCGCTTTTAAATCGCTGACTGGAGACTGAAGCTCTTGAATATTGAAACTGACAGCTTTATTCTACAAGAAAAAGATGATCTCTTACTTTCCTTGAGGCTCGTCAAAAGGGGTTAGAAAATAAATCTGCAAAAAGTACGAATCTTCCCCTTTTGTAAGATTCGTGCATTTTTTGCTAGTCCGACCTAAACTTTCCGGCAGAAACTTGGCTTTTTGCCTTATCTCGGCACTGTCACGAATAATAGTGTTACAAATGAGTCTCATTTCGTTCATCCAGAGGATAGAGAGCCTCAGACACGCCAAAAGCTGTTCAGGAGAACCTTATCCGGAACTTCAAAATGCAAATTTCAAAGTCGATAACTTGTCCTCTAGGCGTGCATTTAGCCTTCATTTATTTGAACTCCTACTAGAGAAGTCAACATTCATGTCGAAGGGTTGCCACACGTTGTTACTCATTAAGGCCATTTCATTGCAGCTCAATGGTCCTTCATGTTCGTCATAATTGCTAGATTGATATCATAACTGGATGTCGTGGCGAGAGCTCGTAAAGTCAGTCCTTGTATTGCACATACTCTTTTGGCGGGACAATTCACCCAAGTAAGCTGTTTTGTCATTTGTGAAACATTTCTGGAGATTGTCCTTGTTTCGCATTAACCGTTTAAGGTACGGTTTCAATGTCATAGATGGTCATTGTGCAACCGATACACAACTTTTGATTCGCTCTCTCATCTTGAAAAAAGGCAGAAAATATATGGGTTTTGCCTTTAACCTTGTAAAATCAAGGAAAATAGATGGAAGCACTTGGTTAGAAAAACCAATGGCTGGCCCGTCTATTGGTTAAGGACATTTTCATTATAATTCGATGACGACTTTAAGATCAAGAAGAAAAAGTATGGCTTGCGTAGACGCTTAGATTGATGTAGAAACAAATTTGATACTCATTTGATTATTTATAGCTCCAAAGAGTAGTAATTTGATTTTGATTTCGTGACCTTGGTGGCCAAAGCAACGTCACCTCACATAATGCTTGATTGAACGACTCTTGCAACTCAACATTCAGATCTGATCCATTTTCAAGTTAATTGAACTCCCTTCGAGAAAAGTTGCACGTTCACTCACGGACTTCTAGAGATGTGGACTAACAACACAAGAGAAAATTACGCATTTGCTGAACCATTTCTCTCATCCAAAATTAGCATTTCATATGATCGAAAGATCTGGCCAAATGAACTACCGTGACCAAATTTGTGCCCTACATTTGACTCAGGGAGCTCTGGAGAGGTATTGGAAGTCATGCTGGAATCTCATCATAAAATCTGAGCCCTTGGCCTCCTCTCAGTCACCTACCGGTACATATGAAGGCTCTTAATCCTTTGACTTTAGAACAAACTACCTTACAGTCGCATGTCATTAAAGTAAGTTGTCCCTCGACCTTTAGATAGTATATGCATTGTGATTTGTGAGCGAGCTTCCCGCCAAATCGGAGAACTCTGAGCCACTTTTCGAATACAAGTAACAGAATGAAATACATAGATCTCTTCAATCAATGGCATGCCATTTTTTATATTAATCACTTTTAAAGTGGTTCGTTTCAAGCTTCCGTTGTCAAAAGCTTATTTAGCTGACCAAGAGCAGGCCGAAATTTTTAATTCTATGTTGCGTTTACTACATAACTTTGAACATACCTCCTGAGTTCCCTAAGCAGAGGACCTCTCTGTCGAAGCATAGTTTTGGGCTCAAGTTTGGCCAAGTTCATCTATTTATCAAGATCTTGTGGTCGTATCAAGTGCTTATTGGGCATAAAGTGACCGGTTTTGGAGATAAGAAATTTTTGCTTCCTTTGCCGTCCACATCTCTAGCTTGTCCTTAATTGAACAATTTTGAATTTGGTATCGTTTAAACATATCATACGCAAGGATTTCAGCACAGTCTGAACCGAAACAGAATAATTTGACGGGAAATCGGCTCAGTCCACATATCTAGAAGTCTGCGATCCACTTTAAATTACTCAGTAGACAAGGCTTGCACTTCCAGCTCTTCAGTTTTTTTTTCCTTTGAGGAGGGCACTGTCTGGAAAAGCTAACACGAGTACAAATTTCATTACTGAAATGGCTGAATTTTTTTGTGAAATAGGATAGCGAGTAGCAGGCTACGATGCAACGAGTGGCTAAATAGACAAATCGAGGGTGCGAAGTTCTTCTTTCAAGCTAATCTTTTTAAAGCTTGGCCAGTAATATAATATCAAATGCCCAACTGCAAATATAAGCCAGATCCGACAAACTTGTCTTTATTGTTTTCGAACTTGTTAGACCTCTTCTTTGCAAAATAGTAAATAGTTGAGAATCATCTGCCAATAACTATGTCCTTGATGAAATTTTGCAAAAAGTTGTTTAGAAACCAAGTTTGGGCGGCCTAACGCATCTGGAGTCAAAAGTAAACCCTCCTTGTGAGATTTATGAAACCAAGTCATATTTTAGCTCCACCTCCTCTTGTTTAAGCCATGGACTCCCTAAGAAAGGAAGGGAAGGACAGGAGTCTCCTTCTCCTACCAACTTGGGCCATTGAGTTGAAATAAGACAGTTCATTCTGCATCAATAAAGCAAAATTGAACATGTTAAATAGTATAGCCACAGTGTTCGATTGCTAACGATGTTTTTCAATCGCATTGCAGGGCATTCATTTGTTCGATGTATAAAAATATAAAACGTGACGCTTCCTTGTTTTAACGCCCTTGCCCTTGAATACATAGACCCAACTCGATTACAATTTTTCCACTTCAAAGGCTCAGTTTGCATCTTATGGCATTGTTTTGAAGGTCGAAGTAATAACTTGGACAATAAAGCTCCAACGGCGTTAAGAACACAAAGGCGGATGCAGAAAAGGAGCATATTTCAAGATTGAAGGTCCTCCTCAAGAGCATTGGCAGCAACGAATTTCAGCTGGAAAGATGGCGTGCCTTCATACCTCTCAAGCACCGATGGACAGAGGCGCTATGAAGGCTGTCATAATCAATTTTTCGTGAGCAAAAGTAACACGATCCATCATCGGGCATGATTGGCGAGGGTCGTTGGAGGTGTTCAAAGACCAAGCCCTATTAGGAGCCGTGAAGTCCTATCGAAGATGGCATCAAAATCGAAGAGGAGGGGGCGAACAAGGAAAAAAGGACCCTTGGATTCATTAAGAGGCGGGATAATGTCCTTGGAATTCTTGGCCAGAGTCAAGATGAGGCGATATGAAAGTTCAAACTTCTTCAAAGCTTTTCCTGTCATCGTCCAAAAACTATTTTGATTAAAAGAACGCCTTTTGGGAGAGGTTAGTTACAAAAACCAATACTCAGAATCGGTTCATCACGTAAGATGGATGTTTTTGTTTTCCTCTTCCAAAATTATGGGAATATGATTGGATCTTCTCTTAAGGAGTTCAGATGCACCAAGGCATTGCAATTATCAGTAAACCATTTTCTTACATCATTGGAGTAACCGATGCCGTAACCAAGTCCATAGCTTGACTACCTCTGCCCATTGATAATTTGTTCAACCATTTGCTTGCTTTGAAAAAATTGTTGCAAACAAGAGTAATAAGGTGGCTGGCTGGTAAAGGGTACCAAAACATTTTTGCTTTTTCGTATTTCGTGTAGTCTTGAAATGTGGTCTGACTCTCATTTTCAAGTTCCCCTCGTTTGGATTTGTCACGAAATCAGTGTGGTTCCAACCTTAAAACCAGTCGCGATCCAACACCGAGATAGGTACAAGTCCAAACTTGTCCCATTACATTAGTATGTAATGGGGTCACGTTCAAATCCTATTAAAAAGAAAGAAAAGGATCCAAATTTGGGATGTTCCATGAGGGTTTGTCGGATATCCCTTCGTTCCTTCTTTTCTTCAATTGTGGGTTGGGGGCTGCAAATGATGCTAGATCCAGGGGATAATCTAGAAATAGTGAGAGAGTTATTCCAAGACTCTGTTCTTAAGGGGGAGAGATGAAGATGCGAAAATGTGACTTCTTTGTCTCCCCAAGGCAATTGAAGAAGAGCTAGTGAGTATGCAGCAATGTCCTCATATGGTGAGTGGAACACTACTCATGGGGTGGGAAGTGAGAAGTCAGAGGAGCTGTTACTTCCTCCCCAATGTTCTCTGGCCAGCTAAAAGCAAGCCAATCCATACACAAGGAGGGTGTTCCAACAATATGTGTTTGCCCTACATTTGGAGCATCCTTGCACAGAAGAAACAACACAGGAGGGTTGGACCATTAGGCAAACATTGCCAGAATCTGATATGTGTTTTCTTCGATGTCTTATCAAAATATAATCAACGTCAAGTGGAATCCCGAAGGAGCCCTTCTCTTTCTCATGAAATGTGGGACAGTGATGGCCCATATTTCCATGTAACAACCAGTCTGTGTTGTTCCTCATCCCATTACGTCGGACTTTTTTACTATCCTTCCCTAACTCTAAAAACCGACGTGTGCTCGGGACACGAAAGGTTATCTGATTTTTCAAGGCTCGGCAATGTCAAGTTGGTCCAGTGGAAAAAACTGGTTTATGGATCACAAACGCTGCATCACCGTGTCTCACACTTTCTATTAGACCAATTGCTGTCGAGTGATATGATGGAACACCATGAAATGTACTCACTTCTGATGGCCAGGACACAAAACTGCAAAAAACAGGCACTTTTCACAATAGACTCCTTGAAATATGGTGGGGATACGTCCTTGCCCATGCAGTGTTACTACGGTCGAGTCATTGCCACCAGCACTCTCGGTTGGACACTTGTTTAGCCACATTCCATGCAAGATTAATGCTCTCATGTTTCCACCTATTGCTTTTCGGAGCAGCCGCTGAAGGGTAGCCATTTTTCTTGGCGCAGCCGTTTCCAACCCAAAAACTAGCACCTTTGTTTTAAGTTTGCAGAGAAAGTTTGCGAAACAAAGCCACGGGTCAGTTTTCTCACTCTCTAGAGTTAAGACTGGAGGCTCCTCGGCCTTTGGGACAACCGGAAGGAAGCGTTTCCTGGTTGAAGTGGAACAAGATTCCCAGTTGGAGCACTCTCGGAATGAGAGACCCCCGTAAATGATGTATGACTGACACTTGAGGGACTGAAAATTGGAGAGGTGCGGAGTGCGGCCGAAATGCAGGGCCTTGGGACCTTGCAACATTCGCAGGTTCCCGAGTTTCTCACACTCACTCACTTGCTTGCATGCTATCCTGAGAGCCAATGCCATTCGTTCTTACGTGGCTATTTCGACGTCTGAAAAAAAGAACATTTACTTGAGATAGGGTTGTTAAAGCGGATCTCGTGCCATCCCCCAAAATTGTCAGCTGATTGTCATGTTCCAAATCGGGTAATCTGGTAAACGACCCGACCATTAATACGCTTTTTTGTGTGTGCCAGGGACCCCCGACTGCGTCGTTTCCAGTCAGCTAATACTTGCTCCACGTCTTATCCCAGGGAACCAGGAACCATTTGGTCTTAGGTTTTTGTTCCTTCCGTCTTTCCCCTTTTGACTGGTGGCAAAAAGCAAAAGAACCCACAGCTCAACTACTCGTTTCCATGCATTTCGGCGTTCCATTATCACTTCCGGTTCCCTACCTGGCACATAAAATCTGGGGTAATAAAAAATTACAGCCTTCTGATACTTGCGAACCCATTAGGCGCCAGCTCAAGAGCTGGTGTCATTCTTAGACCTCGAACCTCACATCCTCAAAGATGGCCACCGGATCCTCAGATGGAACAATCGCGATTCCTGGGTTCCACTCCCATCAGTCCAAAATGTGAAAAGTCATGCGGGGAGCAAATCAAGTCCGCTCATCCCTGAACCTCAAGCCGAGCCAGCATCTGCCACTCAGTGGTCTCGTCCTCTCCCTTCTCTGTGGGGTGTTCCGTTTCCTCATGTGCTAGTTTTTGCCCTCTTCAGATGGTGTCTTACTCCTATCGTAATGACTCCATGAGAAATCTGGGTCCCTTGTTCCACTTTGCAATGGAAACAATCTGTGAGAACGAGACAATCCTTCTCTTCTCCAGAAGATGTTCTTAGCGATCGACCCACGCCAGAAGGAACCAGGCGGAAATGTCGGGGAATGGTAGGCAGATCGCGAAATCCCAGCATAACGACACGAGCAATCCGAGGAATGAAACGAAAAGGGAAGTGAAAACACTAGAACGCGATTGTTGCCACCGCATGACTTGAAGACACTTCGTCTGAAGAGGAAAATGCGTAGCCAGACACTATTTGAAATCAAAGCAATCTTCTTTTCGCTCGTTCAATCCAAGTTTTCTGATGCAGCTGGAAGCTAATCCAATAAGGGTAGCTAAGTTAAATAGAGCTAATTAGTTTAGGTTTCCAGAACCTAGAGCCCAATCAAGGATTGTGGCGGCCAGCTTTCGGCAGTCAAGGAATTTTGCCTTTAACGAGGGAACATGGCCCGAATATACAGAACACCGTTACATAGAGGGATAGGGTTTCATCGAAGCTCTGACTTAATTTGAACAGACTCTGTACCAGTACAGTACTGTACGTACATTCGTACCTAGAAATGTCCTTGACATCATGGACTTGGGTTTTTAGGATGGGAAAAGGGTCTCTCGACACGAGCATAAATGTCCTTCTTCCAATCTCATTTCCCAAGGAATTTGTCTTTCTCACTCCACTTTGCATGAGACCAAGAGAAACTTGTTGAGTTGAGGCCATTTGCCTTCACCTAGACCCTGATGACATTGAATCAGGGTCATCAATGTCTCTGAGATCTCGTGAGTGTGTTCCTCTTGAAGTGGCAAGAGATTCAAGGGAATTGGGAACCCTGAACGGCTGGAAAAGTGAGAAAACATTTGAAATTGCAGAACTCTCATCCTAGGGATCATTTAAAATAACAAGGAAAGCCTCTCAGTGTTTGTCACCCTCTTCCTTTTTGGGAATAGGAAGAGCAGGTAATGCCACAAAGCCCACCTCATTTCAAGGTGGGACGCGACAAACGACCTTGCAGCGTGAAGGAAAAATATACGGACTCTAATTATTTCCGTCCCTCAAAAATAGTGCACAAATTTCGAGACACCTTTTTTGAAAGATATGCCCTGACAGTTTAAGTGGAAAGAAATAGTGCGGTGGCGAGGTGTCCCAAGATCGCCAACAAAAACGCAAGTGTGTCCCAACCAATGGACCCGAATGTCCCTTATGAGAAAATGCGGTGGGGCACTTTGTCATTCCCGGATGCAGTTTTGTCACCCTTGGAAATATCTGCCGAGATCCATGTGGTTTCTTTCGTTACCAACTTTCCCGGGATGCACCCATTGAAAGATGAGCTCAATTTTGGTCCATTCTTTCTCTCTTGCTCCTCCACCCCAATGCCAAATATTTGGATCCTCGAATGAGATGGACTTCAATTCTAACCCAGCCTAGCCGAGGCAAACTGGGCTCTTAAAGGAGTTCCACGCTCGTCTCTCCATGTGATGATTCAAAGACCAATTGCGCGGATTTACCACAGAGAATCTCCTCTTCCACGGTTCCTTCTCCGATTCTGTCAAACGAAAAGAGAGGAGAAAAAATCATGAATCTAGGTTGATTGGAACTGAACCAAATCCTCCTAGGACCGTCGAACCGTTGCAAGTCGGAATCTCTTCCAATTGCACCCTCTTTAGTTGGAAAAGTAATGTGTGTCTCTTTTCCAAGCAGGCACCAACTGCATTGATGAATTGTGCTCCTCATCGAGTGCAGCTTCTGAGGACCTCCAAAATTTGCCAAGAGCCACCAATGCTAGGGATGTGACAGAAGCCTATTTGGGTCGGGTAAAGAGAGACCTGAAGATACTTCCTTTGTTGGGATCTACTATAATAATCGCTCAAAGAAATGCAACCCCCAATGGAATTCAATGAAAAGTAAAATGTCTACATTTTCGAGTTCTAGTTGACGAACCTAGTTAGTCCATGATATTACGTTGCCTACAAAATCCTTTTATAATGGGTGTCCAGCTGACAAGAAATGAAAATTTCCACAATGCTTTGCAAAGAATAGGAGAATCAAGAAATTATGCTACCTGACGTTTTCAACTCTCTGCAAGTTCAGTTATGCCTAACTATGCCCACTATGGCTTGTAAAACAATCAATGGAATAAACCGACCACCAACCCGGATCCAAGCCGGGATTGGCCCGACTCATCTTCATCCCTAACCCATGTTTGGATATGGTCTTCCTAGAAAGATCAGCGTGAGCTTGGGTACAGAATCCACAAGAAAGCGGCTTCATTGGCAATCAATCAGGGTTTGTCGGACTTTTTTTTCAGAGTCTCGGCACAGATGATCAAAACTTGATTTGCCCGTAATTCGATTTGCTGCTCTTCAATTGACTTCTCAATTTCTCCTAACAAGACTTGCAACTCATTCTTACAACCCTAAAATCTGACCCTTCTCTCCCAAGTGCAATCAAGGCCAAAGAGACGGTCGTTTGGCCTGACCTTCAGGCCTTTGGTACATCAGTTGATTCCATTTCTACTGAAAAGGCGTGGGAATGATGCGTACACTGAGCTAAGATCTTCAAACTGTGACTCATCAAAGACCAAAGGGACATCTTAGTCTTAATGAGTCTAAGAATTAATGGGCATAAAGGGAATCCTTAAGCAACCTCTTCAATCTCACATGGAATTGACGTCATCTGTAGATGAAGGCAGTTTGTCACAAACAGCCGGTCACTTTCGGTGTATTTGGAATTACGTCGAAATTCCTCAGTATCGACGACGAACAACATCAAATGGCTAACTGCTCCAATCCAATCTCGGGCTGTACAAGAGCCTGTCTTATTGCAAGGTCACTTAGAAGCCAGTCAGCGAGCCAGTATGTCTGTAATTGGAACCAAAGTTCCACAAAAAGGACGTAGGGTATAGGATTAACTGCGGCCTCCCCAATTCGAATATTGAACGGATTCACTTTGGCCAAAGGTCGGCTTGAATCGACGCAAGAAGAGAGCCAATTTAACATTTATGAACGACCATTGTTAGTAGCTCTCTGAAAGCTCTTGAGGAGCCTTCGTTCGATAATTCAGCCTTCTCTGCAACGGGACACAGGGAATTCTAATGAGTATTTTCCTCAGATGTTGGAACTCTTGGCGTAGACCCGGCCCAACTTTCACCGGCATACGATACAATCAAGTAAGAGTTTATAAGTAGTAAACCACTCGTGTATAATTTCGTAATCTTTGATAATGTTCGGATTCATTCTAAAGGTTTTCCTGGGTGGGTTCATCTTGGATTTTGATTATGATTCGCTCATGTCATTGAATATGGCCTAGAATATGTAGGTGGATGAAGAGCGGTGAATGGGTGGGTGGTATGGGAAAATGCATTGGATTTGCATTTCCAATCAACTCTGAACAGATAGTGGGTGGATATCAAAATTGGATTGGATTTCGTGTACTGTACCACATACAAGAATTGCGGGTGGTAGTCTCTTGGATGGCTTTAATGACGATAGGTCCATGAAAACCTTCATGTTCCCCCGGTTCTTGTCTGAATTGAAAATGCTTTTAATGCGTTGAGTAGAGCCAAGGACTCCTTGGGGAAGGAGACAGACCCTTTCCTTAGAGGATAATTTAAACTTAGTCACTTGAGTTTGCACTGAGACCACTTCCAAAAGTTTTTTTTCTCCGCCAAGCTCTTCTTGTCGAGAAATTTCTTGGATGTCAAAGGTACAGAAACCTCCCTGGTAGGCAGCATATGTTCTAAAAATCAAGATATTTTCTTCAAATTTGTTACTCAAATAGCTTTTTCCTATGACTCCCTGACATTGCGAAATCCTGTATAACGTGGTTGATAGGAGCACTTCATTATTCCACTCAAAAAGACAATAAGGGTAATTATAAGTATCAAAGAGAAACTGGACTGAAGCTGACTTGGGAAATTTTGCCCTTGAGACTTGAATTTCCGTAGTAACATTTTACAGTTCAAAGATCCATAATTTCGGCTTCGCCACTCAAAATAATGAATTTCACATAGGCATTTCAAAGGCAATTTCCATTTTGACGTGAAAAACACGACTCCGAGGAAAATTGAGCTCGTAACCTTGATATGCAGTAGGTTGTCACGTAAATTCTCAAAAATAAGGAACCTTGTTCCAAGAAAGTTATTCCATGGTTTATTCCAATTTCGAATGTGGTTACTCAATGGCACAAATATCGGTTTTGTTCAGACAGAAAGTGCATTTTGTCTCCACAGACAAAATTGCTTTGACACTACGTACAAACAAGCCGAATGTCTTCTAAAACTGGTTCCTACCAATTGTTGGCTCCATTTTGCCCCAAGTTGAGGAGAAACAAATGGAACAAGTAAAGAAATCTGATTTAGAACCATGACTTTTTTTAGACTGCTCGCGCCGGAAGCAGAAGTTACAAAAACAAAGAGAGCAAGAAAACAAAGTATGAATGAATTGGCAACATATTGTGCCGATTACAAAAAAATATGGGTATTATAACAAGGCCAAGATCAAAGGCTCTTTTCGAATTAATTTCACGGTTGGCATGCTGCGAGTTGGCCAATTAGAGAACGGAACATACGTTTGGGTGTTTGTTATTTCAAGGCGTGATTTCAGATTTGTTTTTCAACCGGTTTGCCTTCTTTGCGGAAGCTTTCCCAGAGTTTTGAGAGAAGAACTTTGTCTCGTTATTTGCAGGAAAGGGGTGCTTATATGCAAATAGGCGTTGTCATATTTTATGTTAGACTCATTTCAGGCACTTTGAGTTACATTTTTGCAAATTCTCAACTCAAGGAGAGAACTGTGAATAGAACTAACGTAACATGATAGAGATTATCAATACCTAAGATCCCAAGAATCCGGCTCTCCAATATCCGCGAATCAGACAAATATAGGAGGGGACCTAACTTCCACAATTTGATGGGTCTTTTGCTCTCTTTGCGGGGAAATAAACGCATTTTTTAGGTATGCAAATGCCTTCGTGAGCTTTTCCTGTCATATTTCTTTGGGCTCACCCTTCCTTCTCTGAGAGGCAAGGACCGACTTTTCCCATTGGAATGGAACCGATTTTGCCGATTTTGCCCGTTCTCAAATCGAATCGGATTGAATGGGTTAAAGAACCTTTCACAACTACTCAATTCACTTCCTGTCTTCAACCCAAAAGGCAGATAATAAAACCCTATTTCAGGGCAAAAGCAGGAGAGGGAAAAGAAAAGAACTACGATCGGCTAAGTAAAACATGCTTAAAGAATAGCTTTCATATTCAGAACAAACTGAGTCACACGTATGTGTCTTCCCGTCCTGTCGGTATGTGTCAATTTTTCTTCATTGCCATCCAATTTTACTGCTTCACTGGTCAATTCGTTTCCGCCATGAGCTTGCATAGTCCAGAAGAAAAGATATTCAAATTTCCATGCCCTCTTGTGAATTGAAGCCGGCCACTTGGGAAGTTGGGATGGGATGGAAGCAGGCTCTCTTCCTGATCCCTGTAAGTCCCTGGGCCTTGGGTCCGAATCCCAATCTGCAAGGTCGTTTTTCAAATCCCTTCCTCGAATAATATACTTTTGGGCATTTCTCTTTGGTTTTTGCATTCTCGGCTAGAAAATCAGACCGACGCCCACAGAGGATCATTTTCTCCAAGGGATTATGGCCGGACCACCGCGGCGAATTCAGGAACCACAGGGTCAAGAAGGACTAGACAAGAGAAGCTTCCGGATCGTTTGGAAGCTGGTTGACGGAGATTTTGCCAGTCCTGATTTAATGCCCTCGCCAGAAATTAGACTCAATGCCTCGATGCTTTTGTGAGTTTGAAGGGATTTTCGCAATTTGGAGACAAACAAACCTCCACAGTCAGCAACTCTTTCCGCTTTCTTGCTGGCTCTTTCGCGGTTCTGGTGAACTGGAAGTATGGAGATTTTGCCAGTCCTGATTTAATGCCCTCGCCAGAAATTAGACTCAATGCCTCAATGCTTTTGTAAGTTTGAAGGGGTTTTCGCAATTTGGAGACAAACAAACCTCCACAGTCAGCAACTCTTTCCGCTTTCTTGCTGGCTCTTTCGCGGTTCTGGTGAACTGGAAGTATGGAGAAAAGAAACCCAAAAGGAAGTTAAAGGAGAGGAATCTGGCAGAAGCCACTAGCGTGACAAGTTGCCCGCATAATGTTGGAATGGGATTCAAATACAAAAGAGTGAACGCAACCACAAGATATACAGTACCTAGCCACAAAAAATGCCGCATAGCAAGAACTAGCATTGAACATCTTAAATCGTCGTTTGCCTTCAAGTTGGGTGTGAACACCCCAAATTTGTCCAAAAGGAATTCGTGCATATAGTCTTCATTTGGACCATGAAAAGGCGGGGTCTTTGTATCGACAATTTCTTGGGATGAGCTTAGCCGGAACAGTGTCGCCTACCCGTCCGAATCTCCGAATCTTGGTGGTCTTCTATTGTGGTGAGAGCAGATTCATTGGATTGTAATGGAAAGGTGATTTTTCCTCCTCTTCCTGCCCAATAATGGATCGACAACTACGTTCCACTCAGCTCAAACGATCACACCATTTATCTAGTTTGGCCTCGCCCAGCTTGGGACCAACACGACATTCTCCCTGAAATCATGGCCAAAGCGAAAGCAAGAATCCCGAAATGCTTCGATAGTAAAGCCTTTTTCTTCGAATTCGGCCTATTTAGCACGAAACGTGTTCGATGGGGTTAAACCTGGCCCACTGAAGGGGAAACCTATCAAGGACGAACAGAAATTTGCAACTGTCAAATGGAGTTAATCATTCGAAATAATTCCGATCAGTCTTGTACGGCTTCACGGCTTAAAAATTTCGAAATTCCTATCGGACATATATTGGTTGCTTTTCGTCGTGGTTAGCACTATTGTTCCACTCGGTTTCACCTAAATAACTAACTAAAAGTACCACCAACCCTCTCAATTGCCTCATACCTTACTCACTCTTCTCCTCGATTGGGCAAGGGCTGCTCAATTAAAGCCTGTGTTCAACTTTTGGTCAGCAAAAAGTTCGACTTTTTGCGAGCCGTAGCCCGTAGACCTTTGTAGTAGTATCACTAGAAGAAATAGTTAACAGCCCCTTTTTCCGCCATTAGTTTCCTAACCCATGAATCAGGGTTGCCAAGAATGTAAGCCAAATGCCAAATGATATGTGAATATTTCCCTGATAGAAAGAACGACTGTTGTGAGACAACAGCAACGCAATGGAAATGGAGTGAATCTTCCATGTACACATTGACATAATAAGATATCCTTTAGATTGCAACCTATTCGTTGGCAACGCTATTTGAAAGGGAACAAAGTTTTGTCAAGGGACGCTATTATTTGCTAGATGAAACTTTTTCTTAAGCCCTCCTTGTAGTTTCGATAGGTGTTTCCGACATTCCAGGAAAGCGTCCTGAATCTGTTGCTCTGGTAATACTCGCACTACGCTTATATGATACCAATATTCAGTACTGGGACCCTTTTTCCTATCTTATTCCCAAGTAAAAGTACACAACGGTGAGGGCAACAAAAAACAGGGCCTTCGCCATTCTCTCTGACTTGTCCGTTACTCCTCCTTGTATTTCTTCAAGCGGCAAGGATATTCAATGTCTTAGCAAGAGCCGTTGTAATGATCGTCTCGGATCATTTACTTGGCAGCCAAGTTCACATTTCATACTCAAAACAGTATGCCGCTACACGAAGCCCGAAGATACTGGCCTTCACTGGTCTTCTTTCACTCCAACTGGTCTTCGAACATCCCGTTCACTATCTCAAAAGGGATAAGCAAAATAATGGAATCCCCCATTAAGTTAGTGGATATTGATCTATACTTCATGAGATCTAGAATCAGGGAGAAAATAATCATTCTTTTCTTAAAATTACCTTCTGGAGTAAGATCATTTTTACTTTGGTTTCAGTGTCAAGCCAGAGTTTTACGATGTAAGAAACGGACATAAAAGAGAGCCCCCCCCCATGCTAAATACGATCCTTGCAGAAATGGACTGATATTCAGAGGAGTTGGTGACCACACTATCGTAATGTCGGTCAATTTCTGAAGACATTATACCATAGAAAGGGCTTTTTAGGTTCATATTCATAAAAGTGATGGAACCTGATCAAAATGCATATTTTAGTAACTGAGGTGCTTAAAATTTAAAAGATATGACTATTCACGAAAGATTGGGTCAATTTGTTGAAGCCTTTCCGTAAAAGCCTATAAAGCCTCTTTGAAAGAGTAGAAGGACCCCATCTTTTAAATCAATAAATGGTACATCATATCCATTTAACAAAAGGTTTACTAAAACCCCTGAAGTGTTTTTTTATTAGTAATTGAAGCCTTTCGGAATCTTGTACACGGAAAGGTATCCCACTTGTCGAGTAATGATTAAAACAACAGCTTAACATAAACAAAAAATAAATGAATAAAATATGTCATCTAAATTGACTCCTACTCATACGCCGTTGACACTGATATATGTTACTGCATATTCGTCATCTTTGAAAACGGGTGCTCAAAGCACAATAGACGGATACCCGTCGTCAAGCGAGCATAATCCGGTTAACAATGGATCAAAGTGCTTCAAGTAAAATCCAGATTCTCCCTAAGGGGCGCCACTGAGAAGGACTGAGAATGATTGAAATATGAAATTGAATGTAAGTCACAAGACTAGCAACCTCTAATTTCAAGTGGAAGCTATGTTTGAGGTGAGATCAACGGAAAATGGTATCAAAATGATGCCAAATTTTGGCCGCATGGCATTATTGTTAATTAGTCATATAACACATATAGATTCAATTTTCATATTTCATTCATCCTCATTTAGTTACAAATACGCGGAATCTTGACCCTGAGCACTTTGATCTATTGATCTTATTTCGAGAGTAGCAACCAAATCCTTGGCAAACCATTGCGAGTTGGTATGTTTTTTTCTGATGTTCTTTTCTAAGCAATATAGTACAGAATTTTGATCCACACGAGCCAAGTAAATCATGACTTTTGCAATGGATTACTCTTTGGCTCAAGTTGCATGGCCTTCTTTTGATCCGTTTTTGCATATAAAAGAGTCATTGCAAAAGGCCAATCACTTCACCATATGGGCGTATAAAGAACACATTTTGGCACGAAACGTGGAAACCCAAGACAATTTTGTGATCGATTCCAAAACCTATCGCCTTGGATTTGGAGACGGCTGAACTGAAGTAACGTTATCTGCCAAAACCCCGACAGCAAATCCCAAAATCCCTTGCCAAGTTAAAGGGTATGTAGGAGATGGAGCAAGAGGGGCGGGAGGGTTAGACACACTACGTACGCAGAAAGTGGGCTCACCAAATAGCCTTTCCCGATATTGACCAGATCTGAATCAAAAAAATGCCACTGTGCCTTTCCTGCACAAGAGATTCCTGTGGATTATCGGGTTTTAAGGCCTCGAACTCGCAGAGTCATTGGACATTGGATTCTTTTGATTGGCTAGTCCCAATATGCCCATGTATGTCGAACAAAGCCCGAGAAAATAAATACATCGGCACTGCTATATTGTCTTTCTGGAGAGAGAAATGGAGGAAATTTAAAGGCCAGTCTGCCATTGGAAAGAGATCGATGATGCGATTGAGGGCAGCGGGTGTCTGCCAGGAGGAACCCCTAGACCCCTCTCCATTTTGCATGTTCAGTATCGTACACTCCTAAATCCCGAAAAGAAATTAACGTTGTTGCATGTGCTGCTAGTCATGTGTTTTTGTAAGAATTTGTTGGTTATCTTCGAGGAAAATGGGCCGAACAATCATTGCTGGTCTCGTCACTTGATCCTCGTTGAGCTTGTGGAACACATTTTGTTAATCCATGCACTCACTCATGCGCACTTAGCTTCAGTCCTGGCCGGTACGGTTTAAGTTTGGAAGGAAGGCGGCTCAGGCTAGAGATCCGTCTCAAGAACATTTATTTAGACCCTTCGGAGTTAGCGAGGGTCCAAGTCTCAGAGGAGATCATAACCCCTTGACATTAGCTTGATGGGAGCAGAACGGCCTTGAAGGCTCTACCAGTGCCAAGTGTCTGTGGTCACATCGTTTAAGTTGGCCTTTGTATTAACTCCTCGAAACAAACTCCTCGAAAATTATTTGCACAAGAACTACGTACAATGTTTGCTCAGAACCAAACCGAAATGGTACCTCCAAGAATAGGGCACACAAGGGGAAGGGGAGTCGAATCCGCATAATTGATGAAGTACAAATGCTCGTCAAAAGTGGCGAGGAACTTGTAACTTTCGAACCTCGTTCAAAGGGTCAGACTGACAACATATTTGTTGAAAGACCACTCATCCGTGAGTATGGTCAGTCACTGAGTCATTACATGAAGCTTCTCTACTGCCCTCACTGACCCATTGTGAAATTGGCCAACCTAAGCGTTGAAGCCAAGGGGGATTGTCCTTTACTCGAGCCAGCTCAGTGGTGAAGACCAGTCAGTCAGGCCAATTTTCGGTCTGTAACAGCTGCAGAAGGGTCAAATTTATGGGCGTTCTACAACTCAAGTCTTGGTCCACGGAAGAGGATGAAAAATGAAAGAAGTGGTCTTGTGCGAAAGCAAAGTTTATAAAAAATCTAGGGCAGTCTCGTGGTCAATCGTCATGGGGAGGCCAATTTGCATAATTTGAAGGTTATAAATTTCCCCGTCATATCGGAACAACGAGCACCAGCGTTCGGAAAGCGAGGACGGATCTATCTCTCTGGAGATTTCTCATCCACTCGACCTAAAAGGCTTGCCTAGACAAGCATGAGATATTCAATTGGAGGTCTTTTCCCCAATTCTACATTTGGGAAGGAGGAGGAAGATCTGTCTAGTGCTCAACATCCTATTTGGGTTGTGAGACCATTAAGTGTGTCCTTGGACCTGGCAAGAGCTGGTGCACAATAACAGCATCTCTTATCTTTACAATCTACTTAACCAGCAGAGGTAGAGGATTAGTGGGGAAGCCTTCAATGGCCCAAACATCCCGTACCGGATGTGTCTTTGTTCCTCTCACTTACCACTACCACCACCACCGTCACCATCACCACCCAAAGGCTGAGCGAGCCCGAGCGGGGATTTATCAACGATGAAATGAGCTTCGGATATTTGGGCATATTTGGAGCCCATCGAGTCAGCCCCACGCCCGTTTTGTAGGGCCGTCTTATATCGATATTGTCAGATGTCGGGGGGCCTTGCCACTTTGTTGATACGCACACATCCCAGGTCCAGCAAGTTGGAAGTCTTTGGGATGATCACTCAACGACAGCAGAAACGAGCGCCCACTGAAATGGTCCAGAAAAAATGCCAGTCAAGTTATGATGTCGTAACACTTAAACCACGGGACAACGACCGTGCATCAAACATCAAGGCTGGAATTGGTTCTCCCAGGCTCTCCCATCGTCGGACTTGATGTACAAACATAAAGAGATGAAGTGGGTGGTGTGATACAGGGGGAAAATCAATTAGCAATTTAGCTTGAGCAAATCGGTTGATGAGGTGAATTCCACGTGAGAAGTGTAGGTGATTATATTGTCAAAATGTATTTGTCGGAAAATAGATCAACTTGATTGGACAATTGTACGAAATGAGAGGTGCTTTGTAATGGTGTTCTTCAGGAATGATTATGTTTACAGTACCCGTAGAGTACATGAAGATGGATTGAATGAGATTGAGCTGTGGAACAATTACACTTAAAGACTCTAAAATTGCACTGGCTATTGAAGGTCGTTGATGAAGGGCACGGCTTCACCTACTACGTTTAGCAAATGACGTGAGTTTTTTTTGCATTTGCAATGAGGACCTAATGTGTCTCCATAATGATTCTATTCAAGCAACTTTTGGATATCAAGTATTATTTTGCAAAAGCCTTGAAAATGCAATTGCATTTAAAAATGGAACCTACCTCCCGTGTAACGTACATGCATATTCAGAATTGGATTAGTCTCCCCGAAATTGTTTCGCACGCGTTACCATGTCTGTATTTCAAAGGTCTGAAAAGGCTCAAGTCAGCGGGTTTCACAATATCGCTTTAGATTTACGAGGTCATCATCTTGGCCCTCCCAAACAATGGTCCTCCCCTCAAAGACCCTATATTAGCCTCAAAGTCTCCAAGAGCAGAGATGAGGGAGATGGGACAGTGGCAGTGTTTCCATTTGAATGAGACTGACTGTTTGCCACTCATAGCAATGAGGGACCGTCTGGTCAACTTGCCAAATGTGGCTGTTACTTCCAATTGCAGTTTATTGCGACTAGTAGATAACATCCAAAGTCATCTGCTTCCTCCAAAGTACAGCTTCAAGTGCTATTTTGGCATTTCCGTCCTTTGTAAAAAAAACTACGGCTTGAACAAACTCACAAAGGAAGTCATTTGGAACAGGAAACTTTTGTTGGAACGAGATTTTTTGATGTCAATAGTTGTTTGTTTCTCTTGTGATGAGAATAAGAAGAGTGCTCTAAGTGGGAAGAAAACCAAGCCAACTCAAGAAGACTTGCAAACAATGGTCTTATGGTAATAGTTTTATTTCAAAGACAGGACATACCAAGAGCCTCAATTCAATTCGTCGACGTTCCTTGTTATTTCAAATCATCTTTTGTACTTCCATTTTTTGATTGGGTTATGACGAAGCATGTCGGTCCCAAAACGGGCAGCTGGGTGAATTTTCCATTAAGGCTTTTTTCCTCCTTTTACTTACTGGAAGCTCTTAAGATGATCTTGGAACTTTCCGAGCGTTCCAACTGCGGATTATGAACCTCATCACTTCACTCGGAGGCATTTATAAGTGCAGTCTTCGTGAAGAGCAGTGACCTTGTGGTGTCAGTCTATTAATCCATAAAATGTTCTTCAATGCGATTGTTCCATCGACTCTCAGGCGGATATTTGGGTTTGTTTTTGTGGTCCATGGCGTAGCTGATGAGGCTTGATTTGAATAACAATCACGAGGGTCATTGGTTCATTGGGTTTCTTTCATCAGAGCATCGCTACATCCGAGTATGCACAAATTGGATAGCTTCACCTTGAAAAGCCTGTATGTCAATGTTAGGGCTCACTTTGATGAAGGTCTCTAGCACAGAGTGTATGTAGTGACGGCGTCATGACAAAGGCCTATTTTGTAGATGCCTTCCAGCCATTCAATTTTCGACAGAGAAACATTTAAGGACCAATATCCTATTCGTGTCAGGACTGAATTCAGTTTTTTTCCATATATACAAAGCAGAGTAACTTTTCGGAAATATGGTAGGTTGCTTGTCTGAATCAGGAGGGTATAGGCACCGATTCTTCCAGCTTTCATATTGGGCGCAGATCTTGCTTTGATCGTTTGAACCAGTTTATGTGGAACTGTTCCCCCCCCCTTCCCCTTTATCGGGGCATCTTCAAAATTGAAATCTTTTCCCTTTTCCCTTGTGTAACCACTCCATTTGAGGAGTTCTGTTCTGAGGAGGCAAAACACTCGTTATCTATTTGCTTGTTGCCGATAACGTCGGGCAAAGCAAACTGATGTGCACCAATCCAAGGGTGCAGTTCTCTTGTAGTAGATACTATTGGAATGACCCACTTTGTCGGGCATGGAGCCTTGAGGAGGCAGTCCCTTAAATGTCTATTCATTGGTTCATTGACCAAGAGCGAGTTTCCCAAGGGACATTGCCATTATTTGCTCTAGTTGCGGTGTCCTTATCATTGGTTGCACGCCATGCCCACTATCCACTAATCTCCTTCAGGTTCCAAGTTCCATCCGCACCAGATTCTTTGCGGAAACCTTGACCTCTTTCGCACTTTGCTTTCTCTTTCAATTAGCAATCAAGACATAATCCAATCCCAATATCGGTACACAAGTCCGCCACGATCGGTTCCAGATTTGCAGTGGGTCGGGACCGATCAAATGTGTTCCACAGTGGTCCCCTTTTCAGTTGCATTTCCTTGCACGCGGAGTATAAATGAACTGAGCTGGCAGATTAGGGGAAGAGATGGGATCTGTTTATTGTGGTGTGGATTTCTTTTGAGGCAGTGAAAAAAAAAATAAGTGGTACACCACGTTAATTTATGGTGACATTTCGCCAAGTTGCAGTCTTGGGCACAAGTTTTTTGTCAGCCAAACTAACGATCTGAGTTTTGGTCCGAACAATTGGTTTGGATATTGATCGTCTTTGAGAAAAGTTCTCCTTTGACATCTTGATCTTCTGAGAAGTAATGGACAATCCCATCTGACGTCAAGGTCAATATTGTAGTCTGCCAGAAGTAGTTTAGGCCTTAAAAGCCTTGTGCACTTAGGATCTTATTACAATCATCGTGGAATGTCCTCTGGCTGGTCAACATTTCCGGTACTCGATTCATATCTACGAATCAGATTCAGGTGGGATTCCGCGCGTATGTTATCATGAGATGGAATACATAATACATAAGCTTCATCGACAGAGAACTAAGCACTCAAAGAATTACTATTGAGTTCTGATGTTGATGTTTGTACGATTAATCCGACGTTGAGGCATGATCTGCAGATTTCTCAACTTTCGTCTGAACTGATCAAGTTGTCATCGAAAGAGTTGCCCTTCTCGTTCACTCGTTTGTTCATGCTTCGTGGTCACCTTAAAACCTGTTCCCAAACTTACTTAACTTATTGACAGTCCACAGAAGTAAGGTGAAAAGTTTACGGAATCGGATTTTTCTACGCGGCAACGCCGTGGTCCAATTCATCACTAGATTGGGTCCTGCTCGACCTTCATTCATGAGATTGTATTCTCGTAGATCGAAAATCAAGGCTAATGTCATTCCAGAACAAAGACGCTATCCTTTTCCGGGAAAATGGGGCATTTTCAGTCCCGGTCTCGCTATTTTCCGAGATCAACGGGACATGATTTCAAGGACGACAGGTCATCAAGAAAAGAAGCCTGTCTCTCCTTAAGAGTGAGTATGGTTGCTTGTGTGCCCTTGTCGTCTGAAGGGTTCCACTTGTACACAATCCTCAGAGCGAAATGGTCGAGGTCAGAAAAATTGGAGTCGTGTCAAGATTCCAGGGCGCAAAGTTTTCTCATTTGAGGTCTTGAGACTTCGGACAGATCAGTCGTCACTTTGGAGGACCTTATATCTGTGGCAATGCACTTAAAAGCAACCTTCGGGCCATATCTAGCCGGGATCATCCCAATATTTCGTTTCCTCTGAGCGGAAGGAACGTCTTCGGAATAAACCCATTTGACGAAAATTCCTGAACTCAATCCCTTTTCGGTGGAAGTGCAGCTTATTATATTACGCCTTGGATGGCATCTTTGGCACATTGTTCCAAGCTCACCCACACACCTTTGCAATGCAATCCAACTTTTGAGACTTGCTTCAAAGTCAAACACTTGGAACGATCTTGTGTTTTTGAAAGTGGAACGTTGAGAGGTTGAGTGCGTGGTTCTCAGTTTGAAGGCCATTCTTCAAGTAAGCCATTCCTGTGACTTGTGAAAGGAACAAGAACTCTCTGTTGTCCTTAACCTTCGGCAGTCTTCTTAAATGGAATGGAGGTAAAAGGTAGTCGGCACGCAAAACCGAATTCAAATTGAGACCGTTCCTCCCCAAAAGTTTTTGCACAAAGTTGTAAGATCGGCCCGAGAGGAACAGACATCCCCTCCTCCCCCCCCCCCCCCCCCTCCCCCAAGTCTTTCAATGGGTTGAGTAGTAAGTGAATAAATATGCGAGGAAATTTTGCAGTGGCATGACCACATGGAACGTTCAAGGGACGACCAAGAAGGAGACCAGACTGACTGAAACTAGGACTGGAGGTCGAAGCGTTGAAAATAGGATCGAGCACAATCCCATCAGAAAATCTCACGAGGATCAAGGGCCTGGTGCTTCGAGGCTTGTGCTCATTCCAGCCTCTCTTCGTCTGTCTATTTCTCGCTCTCTCATGCATGGCTTGTGAATGTGAGATTAAATTTTTCCGACAATAGGCCCTAATGGATTTGAGAAGTTTTCTCTCAGTTCGTTATTTGCATTGAATTTCTCCCCTATCCAATCCATTTGTCCATTCTACCAGGGTTTGGAACACAAAGAGAGAGATGGTCCTGACTAACGCGCAAGTCTATTTTTCAGGTTCATCCATCCAATATTTGG
The DNA here is from genome assembly GCF_007210705.1 of Tigriopus californicus. Taxonomy (NCBI): domain Eukaryota; kingdom Metazoa; phylum Arthropoda; class Copepoda; order Harpacticoida; family Harpacticidae; genus Tigriopus; species Tigriopus californicus. The sequence goes on from NC_081446.1 coordinate 12,668,467, forward strand.
ACAACACGCCCACAGACCGACCCGAGCCCACACCGAGTTTCTTGTACTCGGAGGCGGATTTAACCATCCAAGAAGGTCATCACGCCTTCTTCAACTGCAAGATCCAGCATCTTCGAAACAAAACGGTGAGCTCTTTAGGCCAAGCTTCGACTGAGCAGTACGTACCAGTTCATCTGAAGTCATGAAGGTGAATGGAGTTGTTGACCTTGAAAATTATAGTGGGATATAAGCATGCCAGGATTAACCGAAAGACCCGATTAACTCCACGAAGCGGATTTGTAATTTCGTTGGAAATGACGTTTTACACCTTTATTAAGCTTCTAAGTCACACGATTCTCAGGATTCTTGAAATTGGCCTCGATGTCAAAATGGTTACGAACATGAACATCGCTTTAGTACAACTTGTTCAACAACCATCGTCGGTTTTCAGAGAGCTTCTGACCAACGTCAAAATTGGCAATATCAGCCTCTCAACTCAGCCATGAACCTTTTGACATTTACTCAAAAGTCTTAGAGCATTGTACCAAATTAGACATTTTCAAAACCCTCACTGGTCTGTGGGTGTCAAAAAAAAAGAAGTATCCCTTCAAGCCTGCACTGGCTTTGAGGGCCCATCAAATATGCAGGTCATGAAATCGTGTTCAAAGAAAGTGACAAAGAGAGTCTCTTCCTCATCCACAATGGCTTCCCTCTTTGTCTCTGGTGTGTCTTTCGTCTTGTTCCTCGTGTTCCACATGCGTGACGAGGAACCAAATTTTAGCAAAAATTTCTTCTACATAGTCAATCTCTGACGACCCAAGTCATTTTGGCGAAACAGCGACAAAATATGAATCCTACAAATAAAGTGTAATTGGAGCCTCAAGTGGACGACTCGAGGACGTGGTTCTCCTCATTCAAAAGCGAGCTGCTCCGCCATTGTAATAACATTTGTTCGGTACATTTCCGGGAGTGAATGATGTACTGTGCGTAGTCATTCCTTTGTGGGCATTCTCGTCGTTTCAATGGAATCAATCCAGATGATGGAACACGGGGCGTGTTCAGATTGTTGTCAAGGGGGTGGGCTCTCTTGTCAACGACAACATGAAAAGCTTTGCGGCACTCTCATGCAGCCAGGAGCTTTTGGGCACACAAAAACAGAGGGCAAATGCCAACACTGTTTGGATCTCAAGGGTGAAGAATAACTTGGCTAGTTGCCACTTGAACTTGAGAAGTCTCGCAATGCCCAATGGCACTATAACGTTCATGTCATGCTACAAATCCTCTGTGTTAGATCAGCCGGGTTTGAGAATCTTCTTATCCTGTACACCACACATGATGTGGAACATCTAATCCTGCTCAAATTGGCCTCGAATGACAATTTTTTGAAGCAATGGACTGTGGAACCACCTTAAAGATAGGTCTTGTAGCGGGGTTATTCAGTGCGTACAGGCACCGAATGTCATGACTGAACCATTAAGTAAATCCTGCTCATTGGATTCCTTGCAGGTTTCGTGGATCCGCAAGTCGGATGGACACATTCTTTTCATTGGGGATATCAAGTTTGTGGACGATAAACGCTTTGATTTGTTGCCCTCGTCCGGATATGGTGATTGGACCCTGCGGATCCAGTTTGTCGCAGCGGAAGATGATGGCAACTACGAGTGCCAGATCTCGACCAGTCCCAAATTGAGCAAGATCTTCCATTTAAGTGTGGTTGGTGAGTACTAGAGCCTAGTCAAGTTAAGTACATATACGGTACGTACCATAAATTTAGTTGAGGTACCTCAAGTGGGATTGAGTGTCCCTCACTCCATGGTAAAAGCAATGTGGGCGCCTTACGTTCATTTCGAGTCTAGGTACTATGTACAAGTACAAAAAATTAACTTCAGCTGGAATATACCAGGGGGAATGATGAGCGTGTTCCAGCTCTAAAAGGGTCCACACAGATTAATTTGCTTTGATGCTAACCTCAAAAGTTTTGTCAAAGTAAAACAAAAAGTTTCGTTCCAAAACATAAAAGGCACGCTCAATTCAATTTAAGCAAACATATCCTTTGCCAGGGCCTAGGATCCTAGTGTCCTTGCATGCCTTCGATTGGGATAGGATACCAACACTCCAGCTTGAGTGGTTCTTCCGACTTGTTCTCTTTCAGTTCCCTCAGTCAAAATCCAAGGCGACAAAGAGATCTACATCGAGTCCGGAAGCTCGGTCGCCCTCCGATGTGTCATCTCGAATTGGCTCATCAAGCCGAAGGTAGTGTTCTGGTATCGGGACGGGGTCCGGCTCCTCGACGGCTTCAACGGGGTCACCACCAACGACGAGGATATGGTTATCGGGGGCAGTGCCACAATCGTTTCGCACCTCAGTTTAGCTCAGGCTGATCCACGTCTGCACTCGGGGAAATACCAATGTGCGCCCGAAGGGATCAAGCCAACGGAAATCAAGCTCTATGTGATCAAAGGTGACCCACCCACCCATTCCCTCATTCATGAGTTTGCGACAGCCAGGAGCCAACCATTGCATTCATGACATGTTCTTTTGTGTCGCTTGTTTCAGATCAAAACATTGCCGCAATGCAGAGGGAGGTCAACACATCACCGAGCCAAACGCGATTATCGGCACTTATTCTGTCGGTTCATTCCTTGGTTCTTCTGGTTTGGACGGTAATGAGCTCCACTTGGGACTGAAAATCTGCCCGACCTTGAGAGGACCCACGCTTTTGTGTGAGGGATTCCTGGGATGGGACGGAACTGGGACGAGTGGCTAGACAGTCGCGCTAGAATTGATTCTGGCTACTGCAACACGCTCATTACCCTGATGACTCTTTGACAAGGATGATCTCCCATTTTGATGAATACATACAAACACTCATCAGAACTATCATACTCATTATCGTCATAATGGTGACAACGACGTGTCATTGTTCTATTACTTGTCTAAGGCACCATCAGCTGCAGCGAAACTGCAAGTACGTTCACACCCGTGTTTTGTACCACAACTCCATAATGCTATCATTACCACCGACACCACGATCATTAGTTCTTGTCGACATCTTTCACAATCACATAGGAAATGCTCTTAGAACATTCAACCACCGTTATGTTACAAGTTAATCTCTATCTTGAGTTTCTCCGTTTTCGAAAACCACCGGAATATCCAAAAAGGACCCAAATAAAGACGATTTTTGACCAGGTTGCCGTCTCATTTGTTCGTATGGAATATTTCGCACAAATCACTCCTCGGAGACTTCTTATGACCGGCAATTGGAGCTCCAATGAGAAGACAAAGAGAATAAGAAATGCATAATGCTAGACTGGATATTGTTAGCCACGCAGGCCGGTCAGTTTATTTTAGTTACGGTATATTTACAAATAATATTTGTAGCCTCAGGCAAGACTTGTGAGAGTCAATTTCCTATAGGTATCCAAACATCCAGCCACGACCGTGAGACCGCCCACCAAAACTAGTACGAGATCCCCAACCACCTCTTTTTTGGACATCTCACCCCGAAAGAGCTTCAAATGAGCCAAAGCTGGGATGATGAAGGCCAAGATAGTGCAACAAATTGAGCCCAAGATTTCGAGCAAGTCCGCAAAGTTTGGCAGTAGGATAATCACCAAACCCGTTGTAGATACGAGCAAGAGTCTTAAGACAAATTTGGCAATAAGAGGAGGCATGCAATAAGCCATTTTATCGTCAAAGATGCACGACAAAGGATGCAGCATCAACGGGTACGAAAAAAACAACGAGAAGCACAGACACAACTTGACCATGAGAGCAAAGTCAAATCCCGAGGTGTGGGGCAGGTTGAGCGTGATGATTTGCTGGGTGGCCTCCCCGAATGCCAGAAATCCCAGGGCTCCAAAAAATGCATAGAACGTGGTGATGGCTGCCACGCTCTTGCTGAAGTTTCTTTTGAACTGAAAGGAAAGATCAAAGATTAATGGTTGTCAAAGACGCGTTCAAATCGAGCAGGCAAGGAGCTCCGCTCCCAAAACAGCCCTTTGGGTGCATTTATTGCGCCTTGATGTCTGACCTTGGCTTGAGTGTCGATATCGCCGGTGTTTTCTAGGGACAGGATCAATCCGGAGCCTTCGAACGAGTAAATGCATATCGAATAGAACATGAACACGCCCGAGAGAGACATGGGTTCGATTTCATTTCGAATGGTGACGGTGTTTGTATTGTCATTGGTCTTTGATATCGATGCGATATCAAAACCAATAATGACCAGGAAAGCCGCCAAATTGGCCAATTGTGAGAGGAAACTGAACACGACGAATCGCTCTAGGTTCTTGACAAAGGTGAGTAAGTACAAGAGTGGGAGAAGGATAGCAATCCATTCCAGTTTGGTCATGGATGGGATGACACTGATTAAGTTATCACAGATGAAAAGCAGGTATGCTGAGCTGAAGCCCAATTGGGACAGAAGGATGGCCAGTTGCATGATGATCTCACCAACGTAACCAAAGGCCAAGTGGGCGATATCACTATGGGTAATGGGCGTGTCTGCCTCTGACAAAATCATACTCCGGGCCCGGTTCTTACAATCCACCAAGATATGCATAGAGTATACCACACATACGCACACTGAAATGAGAAAAAGTGGTTTACATTGGAACTAAATCCAAGACACATGAATTCATGTGTAAATTTACCTATAGATCTATATTAGTGTATAGGGTGCGTAGAATAAACTCAGATTCTTTATTATGGGTCTCAGCTCTCTAAGCATATTTCTCGCGTGGAGAAAATCATTGATACTTTGCCTTTTATCCTCTACCTTTCAAACGAAATAAAGACTGAGTTTTAATGGTAAATTTTGTTTTTGATACATAGTCCTCGAGCAAATAGCTGATTCAAACTTGGCAAATACTGAAGCCAACTTGTCCTTCTTTTCAGGATATAAGCATATCCATAAGGAAGTGGAAAACGAAACAACCGGACCAAGTACTCAAGACTTCGAACGGAATGAAAAAGTACAAATTTTATGCACAAAATGAGGGGAAAATGACGAAGAAAAAGGGAAAAATTAATCACTTGTCTCGTACCTTGTACACCCAACATTACTAAGTCATTAGAGTACAAAAGGGTGAAATAGGCTTGGTATTACTTTTGCAACTTAAGCCTAACCCATTCACTGAGCCAAAAAGCAAATGGTAGATTGGGACAAAAAAGAAATGATCATCTTTCTGCTCACACAGGGCATTAGTTGTTACGTAATGAAAGGAACGGATTACTATTACAGTCACTTTAGTCGAAAAAAGTAATGCGTTACACGATTACTCGTCAAAACATTTAATGGCGTTACCCGTTACAATTACTTTCCCTAAGATTTATATGAACAACATTTTCTGGTTTGTGCCCCATCAAGGCCCTGTATCTCTAAATCAATTTGTTTTCTTTTGTTTCAATTAGTTTTGAAATTTAAAGTTTCTTGTCATCACGTTATCCAAATGAGCATTGCTATTGAAGTTTGACATAATTGGTACAAGATTATTGTATTGAAATACTTTGAGGAGTCAAGATTGTTTCGTACCTTTTGACCTGGGAAATTTGCCCTGTCGACAATACTGCATTTTCCCCGATCTTCATTTCTTGTATAACTTTGAAACACACCAACTTTGCTGATTTGCTTAGCACTTCATTACTCTCATATTTGGCCATGTTTATTTGCAAAGATATTTGTTAGGTCAATGGAAATTCATAATAGGAAAATCAGATTTCAAAACTTTGAACTATTTCATGTTTAAAGCAGTATCAATATTACGGGGAGATCTTGCCTCATGTTTTTTTTTGAATCTGAGATGTTGGGCGACAAAGATCATATTTCGTAAGCCTAGATAATTCCATATATAAAACATTTGTGTTTGGTATTTTAGATACATTCATTGCTTAAGATAGCATAACTTGGGTTATATTACATCACCGAGTTTACTCTTTTGGAAAATTAACCTGAAGAAAACTGATTTGGTGACAAAGGCTATATTTTTTTCCTGTTATTAGAAACTGTCCTCAAAAACGGAATTCAATTCAGGATGTGTTTACTTCCGGCCCCGGGATATACAAATGGGAACAAAATTTGAAACCATGAACAACTTCAGTAATGTTAAGGGCAAGCACAATTCTTTACCCCGATCTTTCCTGTTCAGAATAGATTATACGAAAATAGCAAAAAAATGACTATTTATGTTAATGTTTAAGTTTTCCTTAGCAGTCGTGAGATAAACAAAAAATTGAAGCCCACTCTGAAAGGTGAAAAAGGAACGAGGAACGAGTAATATTTGGGCGTTGGGTCGATCGAATTTCACCACTTAAAACGTAATGGGATGATTGTTCCTTTTTCGAAAAGAGAAACGAATTACTGTAATTTCGTTATTGCTGCCCTGCGTTCACATTAGGAATAATTCCTTGTTTTTTTTTCTTTTATGCATATTCTGAAAAACTTCCATTTTCTCATAGAACGCATGGATTAATGAATTTCTATCGTTTTTCCAAACATTATTTTGCTCAACACAAACACAAAGCTCAATTTATTGCATTATTTACAAAAAGCGCAATCAAAGTGGCTTATTTTCTTATTAGAAGCCGTTTCTTTAGGGCAAGGGATTTCGAGCTTTTGGCTACAACAACCTAACTCCTAGAGTTATCAGAACATCACAGCTGCCAAAGGCCACCTGTAACCATTCAACAGAATAAAGGCCTTCTTGAGAAAGTATTTGAACCCTGTTTCGCTTTCAGTTTTTTCAGTTTTTTTGCGGACCCCTACTGAGAATAGGATCTCCAGAAATTCAAGACGAAAAACGTATTCATTTTACTTAACTTTCATTTTCCTATATTTTTTGATCGACAAATGAATTAGAGTTGAATTAGATCTGGCTAAACTTTGAACATAAGGCAGATCAGGAATTTTATTCAAAAAAACTTGTCCAAGTCTCACTTAAATCATGCTATTGGATTAACACCTACGTACATACTCCCTACAAAAATTTGAGGGGAGCAAATTGAACAATGAAGGAACCTGAGAAGGACGAAAGTTGGACTTCATTCTTCTAACTATCCTGGATTCTCGCACGTTAAACCTCTAAAGTCACTAAAATTGACCCTAACTTGGGTTGGGACAAAATTCATGAATGCTTTTGAAACCGTTTAGTATCAAGTACCTTTCGTACCTTCTCTGAATACTGTACAGTCCCAACTTTTATAGTCTCTCACAATAGACTTTTTTAACGGGCAAAATAGGTATCCAACCATATATATGACAAGCTTTGCCAACTTTCAACTGGATATTCTCTTCAAACTTTCCATTATTTTGGAGTACTTGCATCTTAAATTTACGTATTGCGTTTTTATCATATTTAGTAAGATTTACTTCCGTTGTGCTATGAGCCCCGATAATGTATACTGTATGAAGAACAACTATCTTCATTACAGTTAGCGACCAAGCCTAAGGACCAAGATTGAGGTTGAGTGTGTGCAAATCTGGTAGACTCCTGCTCCAAAGAAAGAACCAGGCGATCACAACTGATGGGATCAAACAGATAATCACGGGAGGTTGCGACTAGGGGCTATCAATTTACATTTTGAGTGACATGTGTCATCACTAGCGGAACATCAGAAACCCGTTAGTTAGTCACAAAAAGTAACCCTGGGGTTACCAGGGGTGCCTTTTTGGTCAAAGCTAACCTTTTACCTTACGATGGACGACAGGGCGTTGCTTTGACTTTCCTAGCTTTCTGGCAATCCTGATTTTGAAAATTTATTTGATCCCATCACTAGCGATCACTACTCAATCCGGGTCGGTTCAGTCGGATCCTTGCCCCTCTCCTGTTCCTAGGGTTTGTTGACTTGTTTTCGTCATTTGTTTGGTGCTACACCTTGCAGCCGATACGCACCTAGAATCGCCCCTGATGCAAAACCTCCCCCTCCCCCCCTCCCCTGTTTAAGCAGCAGAGATACAGCCAGACAGCAATCCGTCCGTTCCCTTTCAAAACGTTTTCAGCATTCCCGAACCTACACATTCATCATAGGGGTGTTTTCTTGTACAACTTTCGTGTTCATTTGATTCAGTGTGTTAAGTTATCTAAGTTGGGATTGTTAGAAAGAGTAATAGCGTCTTAGTTTTAGAGCCTTTATGGGACGTGACTAGAGTCCAGCCGTAAGTTTATGGTTTTGAAGCATATGTTTTAAAGGTTGTTCATAATGGAAGAGCAACGATATATTGGTCATAGTTAAGTAGTGATTAAGTGATAATTCAATCTGGCCTTTAAGCTCGAACAACATTCGATTAGAAACCTATCAGCTGAAAAATGGTATTCCGAGAAGCAAAGAACTTTCAAGTGCGAGTTGTCACTTACGACCAAACAACAACCAGATCAGACATGAAGGAATTATGTAAGACACTTACCTAATGCCAAAATGATTGGACCTAGGAGCAATCCGGCATGTTTGAAGCCATACGGGAGTCCAAGAACCCCTGCTCCTACGTAAGACATCACAATATTGATAATAACGAATGAAGAGCCCGCCATGATCTTGCTCTGTGGAGGTTCGTCCTAACACTGCTGTTCTGTTTACTATGTATGCCTTTCTTGCTCTACGTTTCGAACCTCCGAGACAAACACGAAGGAGTTCGTGGCTTATCTCGTCTTGTGAGTAAAATTTCAACGAGCTTGGAAATTTTGAGAAGATAATGATTGAAGATGCTTCTGAACTTAAATATCAAGCGAGCTATTGTTCGATTTGTCCTTTCAGAAATTGCGACTCAATTTTATCACGTGTTGGGCAAGTGTAGAAACCATCGGACAGAAAACGTGTTTTCATTGACGAGGTTGATTGGTCAGTTAATCAAGGCAATGATAAAGGTGCAACAATGTTATAGCAGTTGATGTAATATGCAGGGCAGTAGTAACGAAGTTACAAGTAACGGAATTACACGAATTCGTTCCTTTTTTAAAAATAATATATTTCAAAATGCTGTAATTGTAACGATCCCCCCCCAACAACAAAAAAAATACTTGTTCCTCGTTACCTTTTTCATGCTCTAGAGTGGCATTTAATATTTCGTTACTCTCTTGGCAACTGAGGAAACTTGAAGCTTCTTGGCAATCTTAACAGGGATTTCGATTTTGTATTTTCATCTATGCCAAAGAAGGAAGCTCAGAGCTGAAAATTGTGCTTGCTTTTAAATGGGTTTGTTTGTGGTTTCAAATCGTGCTATATTTGCTTTGCTTTATTGCTTACATCCTCACATTCAAATTCTGTTGAACTAAATGACCTGACGTCTGAGTACAAGAAAATTATCTTGTACGGTTTGCGGCCTTGGCCCACTTCGGTAGTAAGACTATTCTAGTTTTGGCCCATTTCGGTCGAACGTCATTGTGAAACGACCTGCCATTGAGAGAAGAACACAGTAGCAAAAAATATTGGTTAATAAGATTTGAAATCAATTCAAAAGTCTTACAAAGGTTAACAACAAGTAACACAAATAATAGATATTTTATTATAGGGAATGAGTCATCACAAACGTCATTACTTGACCTCGAAAGCCTAAGGTTTGACTTTTTACTACTTACCTCAGGGTCGAACTTAATTTAACACTTGGATTTTAAAAATGTTTGAGAGATGATAAATAAACGTCCTCCCACATCTCATTAGAAAATATTGACTTAGCAAAAATTGCATTCTTTGACCGGAAAAAAAATCTGCACACGTGTTAATGTGAAGTATGTAAATTTTACTCGATTTTGAAGAAATTGGCCGGACTCGAGTCTTCTAGAAAGAACTCGAGTCCGGACTCGACAAGGAAAAGATAATCATTTTTTTCTTGGAACTTTCGCAAGACAAGTCTTTTTTGCAACATCTGACTGTATTAAAAGACTTGATTCCTCTTCCGGACTAGAGTCTTTTGCCGTACTCGAGTCCAGACTCGGCGATTCCAGCAAAAAGTCAAAGAATCAAGGGACTCGTACGAGTCCGACTTTTGCCGGACTCACCCCAGCCCTAGTGAGGGTTCTCCTTTCTCTTTAACAAAATTCTTAGGTACAAATGTACATATGAGTGTTAGATTCTCACCGGATCAATTTGAAAGCCCTGGATTGTACCGTAAAAAAATAAAATCAGTTTTTTACACATTCGTACCATTCAATTATCTGGTCACTCACTACGTAAAATTCTTAGATACAACCCGACATACTCTTTAATACATTAAAAACGAATACCCCAATGAAAAATAAATTTTCTTCTATCAATGGATACAACACAATTTTGTGGATGTTACAATATATTCCAGCCAAAAGTTGTTTTGAGTTTCAATTTTTTCAAGCAATGTACGTAGTCAAAAAGGAAGAGATGTACAACTTCAAAGACGCAGATCTGAAATATATCTTAGTTTAAAAATTTTAACATTACTCCTTTTGTAAGTATGATCAAGCTGTCGGAATTAGATCTATGAAAAATGGCATAACGAAGCATAACTATGAATTGTTTGACAGGCTTTTGCGTTCCTTTTAATGTAAAAGTCAGTAGATTTTACGATGAATGAAGGCGAGCATCACAATACATCCTTGGGTTTGGAATTGAGAACCTTAGCAACTATTTATCTTTCTCTTTTTTCATTTAACTCTCATTTGCACGTTCTCATCAAGGTTTGCAGGGCTTGAACCGTTTTTGAAAAAAATTAATGCGTTACCGTTTCCAATACTTTTTATGTTTTTATTTCATCCCATCAGTGACAAGTAGTCATTGCATTTGAGACGAAATTTCAAAAAAAATACGTTTGGAAACCTCAACGCATTTTTCATTCCCTAGTGTATAAAAGAAAAAAGTAACGGTAACGGGAGGGTTAAAACCCCGTTCAGTTACCGTTACTTTTTCCGAAAAGTAACGCGTTACCGGTAGCGTTACTCAAAAACTAACGCGTTACTCAAGCCCTGCTGGTTTGTCAAAACGTAGTACAAAACACAATATCTTCAGCTTGGCGGCTGTAATAAACGCCCACCCAGGGAAATGTTAAAAGCAGAATTTTAACTACAAAAATAAATGGCTTCTTTTGAGTGGGATTGTTGTCAGATGATGAGCTACATAACAAGCAAGCTTAGCTACTTCATAAACCGGGGTCTTAGGCGAACCTTTACATCTCACTTCACGATAAATGTAGCCAGTGATTTGGCACACCAACGAGGGCTCATCCAATGGGCACAATGATTATGTCACAAATAATGAAAAAGTGCAAGCAATTAATTATACTATGAGTGACCCACTTTTAGTCGAAATGAAATTGGTAACCCTCTGACCTTTGGCCGTCTAAAGGCTGACTCTCATAACCCCAGATCTTAGCCCTTGGTTTGTTGATCTGTGGTGAAGGGATTCACCGTTCTTGCCTAAAGTTCTTTACTCACCAATGGTTTGATGATGGATACCGAAAGGCTCACCCACTATCCCCCGGCCTCTTGGCAGTCATCAACAGGTCCTTGGTTTTGGTTTTGCTTATAACCTCAAGACTGTGTTGACTTTCATTTTCGAACATTTTTTTGTGCCAAAAAATGAGAAGGTTAAAAATCCCTTTAAGGCTCAAATTAGATCATTTGCAGTATGGCACTGCCCTAGGGGTCCACCAGTTCCTCTGAATGCAAGCTTGTGGTTTAACGTCAAACAAATCTTTAAAAGGGGACAAAAATTATCAGGAAGAGCAAAGGGAGTCCTGAATTTCTTTCTACACAGTATTCCCCTCAATTTCCCCAAAAATCTTCGGTTTTATGTTATTTTAAGGTTAAAATTTGTGACAAAGTGTTTTTGCCCCAAAATGACCGAAATAGTTTAAAAGATAATTACACCTAAAAAAATATCTATCCGACCCCTAGTGATGACAAAGACATTCCTGTTTTAAAATATTACTCATATGCAATGGTTTATGATTTAGACAAATAACTTTAGTGATTGATTGATTGATCCTCTTGATTATGAAATTCCACTAACAAACTGTTAATCTAAAGATTGTAATATTTTACCGACAATTACAATTGCAGCAATTGTAGTAAGAACCTAAACATTGGTTGAAGTTTTGCAATTTCAAAAATTGAACGATGTAGAATTTTATCTCAAGCTTTATAGTTTTGCATTAAAGAAATTTGACTAAGAATTAATGTTTCTATTTGATAGCTGAAGTACTTAGCGATGATTTTCTTGATGGGAAAAGCTGACTGTAGATTTCTGTTTTTCTTCATTCAGAATGTTTTGTCCAAGCAAATCTTTCAAATATAAAAAAACTTGTTGATATTTGGAAAAAGTTATAAATATTTTTTTGTTCTAATAATAAATAAAAAGGTGGCTAATCTGTCAATGTGTTACTGCCTTTACATCATGTATGTCAACACGGTGGTTACATTTTCTGGTTAAATGGTTGCTCAAATGCCAAGATATCTAGCTAGATATGTTTTTCTTTGTCAAAGAAGCAAAGGAAACAACTTTTCTGAAATACACATGTTTAAAAGTAGCTCAGCACAGTGGTAAAAATACCCGTTAAAGTTTTGATGGAAATTCCCAAACACATCTTGGCATTTTTCTCCCTCAGAAAATCATGGGGAGCGATTTTGATTTTATTGCTTTATGAAATTCTAGCCCACATAAAAAACTTACATACCTAAAAACATTATGAAAACTAAAATTTTCAAAAACCTACCCAATGTAAGTTGGGAGCACATTTAGTTAGCTCTTGAATATGGATTATGATATCATCTATTTCACCGCTACTTAGTTATATCGGATTTAGTGGTCCAAATGTCATCGTTTTTAGCCCCAAAATGCCCCGGTTATATGATAATTCAATTTCCCAAAGAAGTGATATCGATTTTCAATATCACAGATACAAAAGATTATTTTTCCTTTTCTTGCATAGCCTCACAATGGCTAAAAATGCTATATAATGTCACTTAAAGCACACTAAAAGTGTAATCTTTGAAAATGTGTTTTACGATCATCATTTGTACATTCAGTTATGCATTCACTTGAATTCTGAAGACAATACATACAACAAACAATGTTACAGATTTTGTCGTTTCTTGAATACTTTGTTGAGACTGATTGAAAATAGCTTCTTTAAGGCTTCATTGATATTTGTGAAATTTTCAGTGACCACTCAACTAAATGTACCTTGGATGCTTTTGAAATGAATTTTTAAAAATATGCTTTTTGAGAGTTTTAGATATGGTTGTACAAGGTTTTAAGTTAATTTGAAGTTATGCAAGAAATGGAAAAAAAATCTTCCATTATTGCGATAGTGAAAATCGATATTAATTTTTTGGGAAATTAAATTAACATATAACAGGGGCATTTTGGGGACAAAAACGATGAAATTTGGACCACTAAACCCGATATAACTAAGTAGCGGTGAAATAGATGATATTGTAAATTATATTCAAGAGCTAACTAAGTGTGCTCCTAATTTACATAAGTTTTTTATGTGGATTAGAATTCCATAAAGCAATAAAATCAGAATTGCTCCCCAGGATTTTTTGAGGGATTAAAATGCCATATTGTGTTTTGTGAATTTCTCTGGAAACTTAATAAGGCTTTTTGAACACCGTGTCAGATAAGTGTGTTAAATCACTTAAAGCCCATTGAAATGCATCATTGTCAAAAACGTAGTCAATCAGTGTTGAGCATACACTTAGTTATGTATTGACGTAACATTTCAAAAAATTCTATTTAGCACATGCTTAGTTATTACAACGTAAAGGTTGCGTTTTAAAGCTTAAAAGATCGAAAAATGGCCTAATTATGTTTCCAACTATTTCCGAGGAATATGATTGTCTTTTTCAGTGACACAACAAGAAATAATATTCTCCATTTTCTTTAAGATTTCTTTAAAAGCAAAGAGTAGCAAAACATGTCCCTTAAAACTTACAAAACATGCAAAATTGCCTTTCATTTTAATTAAGTGCCAAAAGGTTCACTATCCTATCATGTTTCTAAAATATTTGAAGGATACTCGTACTTGTAACAGTTTAATTTTCCAAATTGTCACTTTTTGCAATCGTTAACTTCTACGTATTTTTCAACATTAATAGAATTTTTGTCAAAATTCAAGATTAAGCTTGATAAAAGTTGCGATTGACAAGTATGGCATCACATTTAATTTGTGAAATATTGACATTAAGTAACTTTTAAGTTACATTACAAACTATATTAAGGTTTTTCTACCTGCTTCAGAAAAGTGAAATGTTTCCATTTCTATTTTAGGCATAGAAAAAGCGTATAATATTTCTTGGAAATTGCTTTAACATATAACCGGAGCAATTTGTAGTCAAATTTGATGCAAATGCAATCTTTGAAAACGAGATATATTATCGTTTGCCTCATGGATTTGAATAAAATTCTAGTTGGAAAGGTAACTATGGTTACTCCAAACATCTATTGATTACGTTTTTAAAAATGTTGTCTCTTTGTAGGTTCTAAGTGGATTAATATTCTAATCTGAGCTACATTAAAAAAAAAATTAACTTGAAGTCTTGGCATGTGCAAAAAAAAAAACTTTATCAGTATTTTGAGTAACACCGTGTCACAGAAGAGAGACTAGCAGGAATATCAGGCTTTTTGAAGTAGGGTAACGAATATTATGAAAAGAGGGGCCTTATGAGGGAGCCCTCCCTGGGGAACACCTGACTTGACATCATGTACCGTGTGGCGCATATCATCTTACTCACTTTTTAAAGCGATTTTTTTCCTGATTAAAAGTAATTTTATAGACTTTAAGCCAATTCTAGAGGTTTTGTGAGATCTGTAGTTATCTTTTGCGCCTAATTGGGTGAAATTCTTCAAACAATAAGAAATATATTTAAAGATGTCCGAGCTCTGTGAAAAAGTGCTTGGGCGTATTGTTGCTGTTAACCAGGACACCTTCATTGCGAACTACTTTGGACTTTGGAATTGCTGGGAAGACCGTCCACAATATAAAAAAGTTGTATCTACTACAGACAGATCGAGACCTTCCTGAATTCTATGACCTCTTTTTGAACCTTCCAGACTCAATTCCAAATTACTTGGCAAGGAGGGTTGGCGGAATTTTGCGGAAAACCACCGCATCTGGCAGCACTGAGCTCAGTCAGGAGAGAGCGGAAGCAACACTGGCGTGCGCAACGCATGTCCATGATTCAGTCTCAAAAGCCAAGAACGCATGTCTGACGCCAGAAATGGTAATCCAAAGGATCTTCGATCGCGTCACTCCCCTGATGGATACCAAATTTCTCCAGCGGAGTAGGAGCATATCTGCAGAGACGTGCTGGCCTTGATCATTTAATAAGCTTTTACTCTCACTCAGCTCAATATTGGAATATAAAAAAAAAGTCATGCTACCTCGGCCTGGCATTGAATTTTTTTTAGCTGGTGCTAGTAGTGTGATGGTTGGTGGTTACAGGTGTTATTCTTCATTAAAGATGCGTGAACAAGGGTGGCAAAAAATATGGCACTAAGAATGACGAAATATTTGAAATATATGTGATGAAAATTAAGAAATTTTTATACTAAATCACGAACATGGAGTGTTTTCTGGGGTGTTTATCGCCAACGGCTGAGGAGAGCAATAAGGTATTTTATGGACAACTGCAGAACTGCTCTTACAACAGCTGTGAACCTTTTTTGTTCTTCCTGAATCGTTCACTTTCTAATGAATGAGTAAATCATAGGTCGAAAGATCTAGTAAAATAGATAATTTTGACCCAATTTAGACCCAAATGCTGGCTTTGTAATCTCGGAACGGTCTGTCATTTTGTTCCATACTTAACTTTGATCTACATTCACTCATATCTGATTCAGACACATATTTGTCTGGTGTGTTATGCTCTCGTTGTCCTTGAAGAAAATGATGATTTTGTTAGGTTATGAAATTTCAAACAATTGAACATTTCACCGAAAACTTCCCCTTGGCAAAAAAGTTAAAAATCATGCGATTGTTGCACATTCACGTGTTAACGTTATCGAACTGCATTTTTATTCTCATTTGATACGGTAGTACATACAACAAAGCAACTGACAAAGCCTACAGACGGGTTCAAGCTCATCATCATACAAGTGGGTCCATATCTTTGGGGGTCGGACGTTGCCGACTCACTGCGCCCAATCCTTGGGCGGCTCGTTCCCGATTCTCATTCTGACCTTCAACCTCGGCCTGAGGAGGTAAATAAAAGTGATCCATGGCATTGGCAGGCCTGGCCAATGGTCGAGCCACAGCTCCACTCGTGCTGTTGGGTCCCCGACGATTTTGGGATGCCCCGGCCATTTGAGGCACCTGCCCCGGTAAATCCGGAGAAGTTAAACGAGCGGCCTGATCGTAACCCGGCGGCCATTGACCGGAGTTTGCTCGATTGGAGGAACTAGCATCGTCTTCATTGACGACCCCTGTGGCTCCTCGGGGGTTTCTAGGACTCGAGCCATTTGATGAACTGGATCCAGAAGCAGAATTGGACCTGGAAGGTGAGGCAGACGCAGACACCAAAGCCTTTCCTTGGGTTTTGTCAGCTTCAATTGCGCTTTGATCATCTTCGAAACATTCGAAATGGACACAATGGAAGACCTGAGGAAAAACTGACTTGAAGACAAATGCTCGAAGGCACGACGATGGCAATCTATGTCAAGACCAACCTCGTTGGCGGTGTTGTGGGTTCCTACAATCTTGATGAACACCACAGGGCGTCGAGGGAAAGAAATCGTTTGCCAGGATTTGCAGTTCACCCTTGAGCGGTCACACACCACTTCCCAATCGCGTTGATTTATACTGACCTCAATGTAGTAGGAGTAGGATCGGTTGTCGCAATCCCACAACAGCAGTCTAAATAGGAGTAGAGATTTTACTTTAGGAATGGGAGTGGAGAGGGAGTGGAGTTTGAATATGATCAGTTACTTCATGGAGCTTAATGCATAAGGCTGGCCAAGTTGAACCACGATAGATCCGGATCCCAATTGATGGCAGGTGTATCCCGAGTCCCAATCGTACTGACTGGTCTCCCCATTGAGAAGGGCGTTTCGAGTCCGGCAAACCCCTTCAATCACGCATGCAGACTTGGGAATGGTGGCCACATTTTGACGGGGAACTAGAGTGAAAAGTGGGCGGTAAATAAATCAAGGTCATGATTGTAATCAAACGATAGACTTTGAACAAAAATTACTCACTGACAATCCCTTGCTCGTCTAATTGGAACGGCTTCTTAGTATAGTAGCATTCAAAAGAGACCAGATGGAACACTTTGTTGACGGTGTTGTGCGTTCCCACAATCCTGATGTACCTCACCACCCTTGGGGCGAAATAGAGATCCTGCCAAGAGCGACACAAGAACTTGGAATGGTCCACCACGCGGATCCAATCCTCTTGATCCATGGACACCTCAATGAAGTAAGAGTAGGCTCTGCCAAAGGAAAAAGGGACGTCAACGATGTGGAACAAACCAACCAGTTGGCTGGGATGAAAAATCACCGATTCCAACTCCTCACCTCGAGTCTCGATCCCATAGCAACATTCTGACGTGATTGATGATGCACTGCATTCCGAGTCGAACAACGATGCCCTTATCCTGAATATCGTCGATTGGATGTCGCGAAAAGCCACGTTCCATGTCGTAGTTCTTTGTATCGCCATCCAACAGAGCTTGCTTCACCTCGCCAATCAAAACCTGAGAGTCATGCCTCGGTTGGGCCACATTCTCCTCCGGAACTAAATAAATTTCATGATTTATATCCTTGTTAGTAACAAGTGGAAAACATTATCAAGATCATTGGCAGCATTGGAATCAGTATAGCGGTTAGGCCATTAAAAATGTTTGAAGATGTTGAAGGTAGAATTGTCTGCGAGAAATATATATCATCATGGTTGGAATCACACGACATCAATAAAAAACTATAGCCCAGTTCTAGAAAAAGGACGCTCTGCGTAATAATCAAAAAGGAACTACATGTTCTCCTGGCTCTTGTCAAACGTCTTACTGAGATAACCACGGTATTTGAGTTCCATGTCCCGAGAGTCGGAGCGAGATTCGATGGCATCCAACATAGCATCCGGTGGAACAAGATTGGAGGGTCTGACAACTTTAAGTAGATCCGACGTGGACATCAACGAGAGTCGAACTGCGGCCAGAATCTGGCTGGAATCCTCCGCGGGATTGGCTTG
Organism: Tigriopus californicus; assembly: GCF_007210705.1. Lineage (NCBI taxonomy): Eukaryota > Metazoa > Arthropoda > Copepoda > Harpacticoida > Harpacticidae > Tigriopus > Tigriopus californicus. Next base: position 12,686,600 of record NC_081446.1, read on the forward strand.
GACCCATTTGTGAACTGCCTGGAAGATTTCCACCTCTGGTGCGCAAAACGAGTCTCGAGATATGACATCGCGGATGCCGCTCTAAACGGAGGAAGGCAATCAAATCAATGATAATTTTATGATATTTGTTAATGCTATCATCAGGTAGAACCATCCTCTTCCTTACGGCTGTGAGAGTATTGAATGCATCATGCTTGATGATCTCTTGTGCGTGTCGATCCATGTAAAGACAACAGGACGATTTGAGTTGATCCAACTGATACAGGGAAGCGGTGTCGTAAATGAAGCAAACATTGTGAATGTTTAGGATGGCTTTGAGATAATCGGAAATGGCCGTTTCCAAGTCCTGGAAGCCGTATTGATGAGCCAAGCCGAGAATGTCCACAATGAGATCATCCTTGAGATTGCCCAAATTCATCTGACCGGTGTATATGTAACGGAGAAGGAAGCGAAAGGCCGGCAAGGACGTGTCCTTCAACTCGATTTCTTTGAGCTTGGATTCGATCATCCCGCCGAACAATAGAGCCCTGAAGACGATTAGAGGTCATTTGGACGGTGAAGGGGTCGTTGAACACATCTTTAGTTTCAAAATATTAGCTTCAATCCGTTTCGCAGAAAGACGTATAAAAAACTTCAATTGGGTACCAAGATAATTTGAAACTGTCAGTAACAACTCTACAGACTCACTTCAAATGGTCTTTTTGTGCACTGAGGTGGTTTTTTTATGTGATAAGGATTTCAAATTCACTGTGACTAATCAAATAAATGAACAGTATGAAAAAGAAGTCATGGGGAAAACGTTATTGGTCAAACAATGGTATATTCTCTTTTTTTAACTTTAGATTGGTTAATTCTAATGTTTTTTAGCAAGCTTCAGTTCCGCTGATTTTTTTTCTTCTTCCAATTTTACAGCTTTATCCTCATTTTAAATGATCAATGATTAAATAATGGTCAAAAAATCATATGAATTTTAGCCATAACAGCGAATACCGCAACTAGTGCAACTAGAAATGGATGTGAAGAAGGAAATTGGCATTTGACCAGGGTCTTTTTGCACATGACAAACCATGTTTTGGGCATTTACTTTGGGTAACATAATAAAAGCTTATTCTTGCTTAAGACTTGTTTTTGACAAGTACTAGGTTTTTGAAATAATTGATAGTTAGACATGAGACATACGTTGATCACTTGGGCAGTGAGAAAATGCCATTCACTCACTCAGACGGTAGCCACGATTCAGTTTGTTTCATTCAATTTCATTACTGATCATGAGAAGATGGTTGTATTCTAATCTTGTAAAAACATTTTAATATACAAAACGTAAAACAAAATATCCATTAGTTTTACTCCTCCTAATTTCGAATCAGCCATAATATTTACTTATTACTTACAATCAGACTCGAATTTGATGTCATATGTTTCGTGCACCAAAATATATAACCCATAAATAACTATAATTACATCGTCAGTTTATTCAGTTTAAGGGCAAAACAAGACATTGTCTCAATTTGATACCATCATCTTTGCGCCATATCAATAACTTAATGATAGTTCAAACAGATGAGGTGCTTATCCTATCAAGATTCCATGACTTAAAAAGTGCCAAACATTTGCTCAACTTTTGAGACTAACAATTCAATCAAAATTACACAATCATACGCTAACCCCTTTTATGGTGAGCGTCTAGACTTTCAACTCCATGTTCTTTTCTTGTACAAATGATCACAAGTGGCTATAACCAATAATGAAAACGAATCTACTTTTTTGTATTTTTTCCATAATTCTGAACAGTTCTACGAAAGCGCAAGGATTTTACGGAAAAAGCCTAATGCGCCAACCGCATTTCTTCCGCGTAAAGATTCGGGGAAAAAGTGCAAAACGCGCGCAAAAGCGCCAGATATGGAGACACTGTCAATGAACTAGAAACACGAAAACGAAGGTGACTACCCAATGTTTGTGGAAAACTGACAGAAATCCCAACTCTATGCCTCTTAAAGCTTAGAATCTTACCGAAAGTACTCGGATCGGGCGGCCAAAATGACCCGATGAGCCTCGAAGCGCTGACCTCGGACCACGAAGGTGACATCACTGTACTCATCATCTAAGAACAAGGCCCCAATATGTTCAGACAGATAATGGATGTGTTCCACCTGGCCCAAACCCGGACCTTGCGAAGATCCTCGGGGATTAGGATGGGCACCTAAGCTGACAGTAGGTGACAGGGGTGCCACCACCTCACCCCCTGCCACAGCCCCGCCCACCGACAAAAGGGCCGGCCCATGAGCCGGAAATGGCGGTTGACTCGACATCACGTCTCACGTCCCCAAAAAGATGGACAGAAACGAGTCCAAAGTCGAAGGGATTCTAGGATATTTTTCTGGTGAGTGATGTAAGAAACCAACGCCAGATCTATTGGATGTTTGTGTCGGTGTGTACGAGACATCTAGCATATCACATCTTCAATGAATGATAACATTGTTCACTCAGTGAGGGCGTGTGAGTGTCCTTCTTTAGGAAGAGAGTGCGTAGGACTCTCTCGTTTACCCATAGGTGATACCATTAGATAAAAACAAGAAAAGCCATTAAATAAACTAAATCGTTCATTGAACACTCAGGGCGAATAGAAAATGACTGGAAACAAAATTTTTGCTTGATGTAAAGTCATATGAAGAAAATTATGTTTTTTTATAGATTCTGAATGGGAATTGAGCAACATAATTGAATGGGGATTTCTGTGCAATGTATTTGTTTTTGTAGAAAATGGTCATGCTGGCACTGTAGGCTTGCCTAAATGCATTTAATGGGTCAGATTTAAGCTGCTAACGTTGATTTACTGTCATGGGGCTGAAAAGATGGTTGAGATGAGCCTAAGTCAAGCACTATCTGATAAAATCAAGAAGTCTGATTGCTTTAGTCTGTGGTATGAAATGTATTTTCTGCCTCATGTTCGTCGTTTATGAGAAACATGACCTCGGATCATCAACTTCCTAAGGGTGTTGATTGGGCGTTACATAGTGTTGCTTTTGCTTTTCCACCATACGTGGTTGTGAAGGTGGGCACCCCAAGTGCTGGATAACCAAAACTAACACTGCATAATGCATTACCTTCTATTGTTATAGACGCTACAATTTGTTGGCATGAAGTTGAAATCAAATTGGTCAATTATTTACTTGTACAAGTATGGCCATTTTTGTAAGCATTTCGTCAGGGTAGCACATTTCTTACACCCTCGAAAGTTTGTAAAAGGCCAGAAAATTGATTTTTTATAAAATTAATGCTGTCATCACGTTATGAATTTTGAATATCTCAGATCAGGAGAAGCACAAACTATAGCATTTTGGTAACTTCACGGACTTGAAGTTTCGGCAACACTGGGTTTTCATAGTTTTGCCAATAATTATGTGGAGTTTGGTCATCTACCTTCATTTGGGGCCTACTGAACGAGGCGGCTTCTTAATCGAACATCGATAATATCTCAGTTGCAATTGAATGCCAGTTCTGACGATGAAAATATTTCTAGTCAATTGTAATTTGTTGCGTTATTTGGTTTTCCCAAGGAAACACTGGCAGCACTATTCGGAGTGGCTCTATTTTAGCCTGATTTTCTGCTTGCGCCATGTTCCACCATGACGTCATCAACTAAACTCCACTAATAACTTCGAATTTTTAGACCTCATTATTGTCTTATTGTTGATTAAAATCACGTGAGTCCAACCAAATCACCCCCAGTTGAGACCTTAGTTTCAGTCAATGTCTGCAGGGTGTAATCAAGCTCTTCAAAGTGGTCATTTTGAGATCAAAGCGAAGCGTTTCTCGACGTTACAAAAGCCAAGTAGGAGTCAGCGCCGAAATTTGATTGAATCTAAACAATTCAAACTCTTTGGAAAGTGATTCCAAAATCCTCTCAAGGGAACAGTGACAGTGTCACGTTATTTCAACCTCCAGTTTCTGCCACAGACTTTGCAAGGTAAGATGCTTGGTGCCCTTCATTTGTCTAGCCTGGTCAATGAGATGCTACTTTTTGAAATCGTGGCCAAGGTTTAAATACAGAGTTTAAGGATCATTAATATCGTTTTAGGCTGTGTAGATAGGTCACGCTTAATCTGGTTAGATTGAGTTAAAAAAGTGATATCGCTATCTCATTGGTGGACATGAATGCATTCTTTGGAGGAGTCCCATTTGAAATAGTGCTGGGTTACATGAAGGAAAACATTGCAGACTATATAAAATCCTTTCATTACAACAGTTTCAACCTTTGTATCTTTGATTTGTTTGAAAGATGAACGTGGATACTAATTTATGACCCTGGATTGTGAAAGGTATCCATAAAGGTTTCAAAGAAAGTGACAATCTTCTGAAAACGACGTTAGATTTTCTGACCATTGACAGCATCTTAAATAATGTATGCACACAGAGAAAGTCACCCGACAGGGCATGGGTAAACTTAATTCTGTTACATTATTATGTAATCCGTCGGAAAGTATGTCAATATTACTGCTAAAGATTCGAGTTTGTAGAAAAAGTAACCACTGCTGAAATTGATTATTGGTCGTAAAATTTGAAATTCCCGCCTAGCCATTTTCCCCGTTTTTTGTCAGTGTGACGTGAAAGTACCGTGTCGACAGTTGTGTACATGGGTTATTTTTTTAAAAACTCTTTATTGCGAGATATTTCTCATTGGATCATAGGTCTTTTACAATGTGTACAGTATATACATCTATTTTGTCCCATTCTGGGTTCTGGGTTATTTACTTATTACATCGACCAGTGGACATTCCAGTGGTCGATGGTTATGATTAAAGACTCTGACAAAAAATGTTGGTCATCCTTGAGAGTGGGGCAAGACATGGCGTACGGACTATTTATTTTCAAAGTCAAAACTTGACGGACAGACTTCCTATGATATTTGAATTTCAAACAGACATTGGTTCTCGCTATGGTTATGATTAAAGACTCCGACACAAAATGTTGGTCGTACGTTGAGCAGAAATTCGAGAGGGTTGCATGTACTGGTTTTCTTCCCAATGCCTCAGTTTTCTACTCTTTCGCACATCTGACCCGTCAAACTTCTGCAATTTTAGCTCGACGTGAAAGCAACATATTTTGTCGGAGTCTAGACTTATGACGTTACAAAATCCTGATGGTATGCATTGTAATAGACAATAATAGACATGACTGCCGAAAATAGTCCTGATTGTGTGATAGAACCATGAGCTTCTTCCAAAATTATGCTGAACTCATTCATAGAGTACTTAATGATAATTAGAGTACATTATATATTCTATGACTCATTGCACAAACTCCTTCCTTTATACATTCCTAGTGAACAACGGATAAAAAGTGATTCATTTCCGTCAAAATCCAGTTTATTCGACATGATGGACCGGTAACGAAGACAATGCAGGGATGAAATTCGCTATTCATTTCAAAAGATGTGGAAACTACACCTGAAGTTGAAATTTCGGGAACTTTCTAAAATAACCTTGTCGATTATTGGAAAATTATTGGGATCGCAAAGATTGTTGGTTGTGATGTTTGTGACCATTCCTCCCCTACAACACACACAATTGAGTCAATCCAAGCAATTAAAGGTCAGATCAAAAAATCAGTCCAGGGCAACCTGAGAAATACAAAGTGGAAGGGTCAAAATTCCGCGTGGACCATTATCTTCAAAAGTCACTTGAGAGTGAGGCAAGACATGGACTATTTACTCTCAAATTCAAAGCTTGAGGGATAGACTTCCTATGATATTTTAATTTCAAAAAGACTTTGGTTCTCGCAGGTTTTCCAAAGACCTCCCTCAGCCATGAAAGAGTTCCAAGATCAGTCTTATTCCTTTACCATCCATCTTCCTTATGGCGGAGAGCTCTGCCAGGTCTCTAGAGGATGTAGCAGCCCGCCACAGTGTCCCCATGGACTTGAACTTTAAAGATATGTCTGGCTTCAAATTTGAGGGTAATGGCCACGATGGATGGGATGCGAGGGATTACTCATAAGTTTTAGTTTCAAGTAAGGCTCAGTGCCCAGGAAATCAATGAAAAGGGGAATAGTAGACAGAATTTGTCAGAGGTCGGTGATAAACATCTAGGTTATGTCAAAGTGGGCGATGCGCCAGATGGACCTGGTCTTTCGTCAGCGCCAATCGAAAATGACGTTTGTCCACATCGATCCGGGCATCGCTTGCGAAAAGTTCAGGTTCCCCACATTTTTGGACTCCGAACTGGTCAACCCGATGGCAAGAAACATGTTTTTGCTAATGTTTTCATGTAGGGGGACGTCCAGCTCTTGATGAACAAGGTACATATGACTGCTGAGATACAATTGAAAATGAGAGAAACATTGCGAAACTTCTCTACCGAATATCCGTTTTCATTCGTTGCTTGAAAAGTGAACGCGACGGATGCTTAAATGTGTCCTGGATTTGTGGAAAGATATTACAGATATGTCGATGACTCGGTAAACTATTTGCCAGCCGATGATTTGTTTCAATTAAGTACTTCAGAATTATCCAATTTGGAGTTTATCCAAGATACCACTTTCATGATTTCCGATGTTCGTCGTCTACCTCCGAACATTGGTGTTCCTGAACTCATATTGGTTTTTATGAGAATTGACCCTCGATTATGCATTAATTTTATTTACTTCACTCGTTTAACCACTTGTGTAATTGTATGCGACCAACGTAATTTGTACAATGCATGTGCAAAATATATATGATTTATTATGTTGGTGATATCATGGAAATGGCCCAAAAACTAGAGGTCCTGAATAAACAGACGCGCGAGGTAGAATTTACATATTAAAATTCAACCAATCTGATTAGCTGTCGATTGTTGGAGGATCCGCCAAGAGTTTCAAACAGACCTCGACGACGAGCCAGCCATTTCCAAAAAGCGTTAAAACTTAGGTATTGCCCAAGAAGTGAGTCTCGAGAAAATGTACCCTAGAGGTTAACCTATGATTTCCAAGGAATATTATCTTGAGGTTCCCAAACAAAAGGAGACTATGTTATGAGATGTATAGACAAGTTCAAAAACCATAGATAGGCCAGACCTGAAAACATAAAAACAAGTTATCAACTTGAAACTTGTAAGTACCCGTTTGCCTTCTGTCATCACCTGTCAACATTACCGGGTGACGCACATGTCCGTGTGACAATTCGGGCGGCAGAGGGCTTGGACGTGCTGAGGCTGGACGCTTTATTCAATCAATCTGATTTCTTCAGGAACAAAATTAAACACATAGACCACCACTCGACGAAATTTGCAAAACTCTAAGACCATCTAGGCCGTAGCCACATCCTCGGGGCCACCTTCAAGTAGCTGGTGGTGAAAATGATGAGGCTGGAGTAGCTGAACGCATTGTCACACAAAAATAATCATAAAACGAATCTGACTCGCGGTCGTTTTTACATTAATTGCACAGGTTTGTCTATTCATATCTACAAAAATAGGAAAATATTCAGATTTTTTCAATAGCAGAACAGTAGTGCCTCATCTTGTTCAGCATGATCAAGGGTGTCAACTGCTGGATCTGGACTTAGCACAACATCGTCAGCACCATGTCCTTCTTGACCACCCTCTCCATGGTCCTCTGGGGCGTCCTGAACTCCCTGGAGAGCTTTTGCACGCTCTGGTTGGGGGTCCTGGTTGAGGCTGTTCATCACCACTGGAGGGCCAACCTGGTCTCCCCCTTGGACCTGCCCAACTTCTCAAGGTAGTCAGTGGTCCCCCTGCCGTTGTAGGGCTTTCAGGCATTGCAGACTGTGTTCTTGTGGCACTTCATGGCCCTGGCAATGCTGGCTTGGCTCTTGCCAGTCAAAATGTGCGTGGTGATGATTTTGCGGAGCCTGTTTGGGGCCATGATGCGGCTGACTGAGGTCTTGTTTTGGCACCTGTTCTTTTCTAAAGTTGGCCTCAAAGGGTTCGCAAAACCACTCGCGCTAAAAAGTTGAAGTTCCGATGTCGGACGCAAAAGTTATGATAAAATTAGTAGGCGTCACACGGACATGTGCGTCACCCGGTAGTCAAAATGTAACCCAAACTAAAACAAACCGTTCGGTCATGGAATGACCGAGGGATCTCACCTTACTTTTACCATTAATTTTATCATACTATTATTTTGGCTAATCCATGATGCAGGTCCCTGAATAAACAGTAACAAGGTAAGAACTACATTATAAATCACCACGGTATTTAAAAGCCAGTCCAAGATTTCTAATTTTCCCATACCCTGTCTCCCTGAAAATCTTTGTTTGAGCAATTTGAATGGACTGGTTAGTAGTGGATGAAGACTTGTAGAGCTGAATTGCCCTGGCGGCCTGATTACCTTGCAAACACCAAAAACGAAATTTTAGTGCCGATCTGCCAGAGTATTTCCCCTCTAAGCCAACGACATTGTCGTATGTAATCTGCCAATAACAAGTTGAACTAAAGCGCTTCATTAAGAGAGTATTGTCATGATTGCTTTTGCACTCTATGTCTAATCCAGAGTGCCCTGATTTAAGGCCATTTGCTCGAGCAATAACTGAAGTAGAAAACAAAGGAATTATAAAGTAACAAGACCAACAGAGGCAATGTAACATGCCGCTATCCATTCATCATCCAAGTTTTCTTGTCTTAAAGGATACAGTAAGTAGTATCCTATGAATTCAGGGTCTCTACGATCTCGACCAAAAACCTGGTTCAAAGGCGGAACTTACTCACTCATAAAGCTAGCAACCTCTTAAAGTGTTTCTTATGAATTTCCGAGCGTTCTCATCGCTTGGTCGTTTGGCCTGTTGTGAACGTTTACGTTTACAATGGTGTATTTTTTGTTTGATGGAGAAGACGTAGCTCGTTGAAGTAGTCGTTATTCCAGAATGGGATGTCATTGGAGATTTTTAAGGCATAAATCAATTCTTTGACGGCTAGGCCGCCGATGATCATGACGACGTTGGGGAGAAGGAGAGTGAGGAGAGAGCCAGTCAAAGCGACTAGGAAGAATGAGATTCCTGAAGGGAATACCTTATTTGGTGCATTTGATGTTGGCTCGGATCCTTGAACCTTGCTCGCTTCTCCCCGATGTTGGGCATGATAAAGAATTGTCTTATCGGCCAGTCATCTCCCTCAAAATGCACCCTCCTGCCTTCGTAAATGAGACCCCCAAATTTTAATGACAAACTTATAATGATTGGGCTGATTGACCAAGTCGAGGTCGTGGCTCACCTGATCGTCCATTTCGATGGATGAAAATCTACCTTAGACAGGCATGTATGTACATATTTAACTTCTCGAGCCAAATCATGAGAGGGGGAGTTTGCTAGGAATATCATTCATCACATATCTTCAGTACCAAATCAATTGGTCTGCACAGAGGTTAGTCGTACGTAAGAGGTGATGTCATTAAAATTTGACCGTTCAGTGATTTTGCTGGGGACAGTTGGAATGGTAAACCTAAGAGAAGAAATCAAAGCGATTTTATAATCAGCTCAAGAAATTGGACAGAACTACTGCAGGCAACACTGCTCCCTCTGATTGTAGGTGGTATCTTCTGTGCTGCCAAACACGTTATCTTTGCTTGTATGTCTGAAAGATGTCTGAAAGATGTCTTAGTTGATGTATTTTGAATAAGCGGCAGTCAAGTTCGGGATATGCTTAAATGTTCGTTGCTTTGGTTCATTTTGAACAAAAAGGTAGTGAATGTTGGCTTAATTTCAACGCCGTCAATAGAAAGCCATGTAAGAGATCACATGTTAGCACCTAACTCTTCTATAAAGTGAACAAATGTTATTTTTCTTTTTCAATGCGAGATTTTCGTCTTATACATCTTTCAATGCTTCTTCGCTTGTGTGCAAAGTGATGACGAGTAGAGTCCTTTCTCGGTTTGGTTTGAAAGTGCTATGAACCATTTAGCACTTCTTTGTTAAAGAGACTCGACTGCAACTATTGTGCGCGGTTGCTGTGAATTCGGTTACAAGTGGACTCAAAAAAAACGATGAGAACTCGTCGTTTGAGCGAGTTCATCATAGCCTTTAAGTCCAAGAACCTTGATCTCGAATCGAGATAAGTCGCCAATTCATTCCAAATCTAGCCATGTTCCTCATGATTGCAAACCATTTTGTGTCGAGGCGTCTTTGATTGGAGAACGACGAATGAGAAGACTTGGTTCTGGCCAACAAGGTAGCTCCGTCCAAAGCATCTCTCCGTTATATCATGATGTGCAATGACGGTTTGCGTGCTTCACTTCTCTCCAAGCCGAACTTCAAGCTGATGATTTTCTCTTGACCTCTTAAAATAGCACATGGTCATGCTAGCTTTTTTTCGTGCCGTCTCTCCCTCGCTATTTCACTCACTTTCACACACACACAAACACACACTCACACACATGGTCTTCAGTTTTAGTGCCTTGAGCATTTTTTTGTTACTTTACAACAAACTCGAGAACGATTAAATCGGCCAAGTTTTTCTCAAATCAGGACTTCTTTTTGTCCAAGGAAAACTTACGAGTGAGCATACGTAGGTAGAGGTCGTTTGTTCCCACTTAAGGCATAATTGAATCAAATCAATGCTGCCATATCAGAGGTGTCGGTCCTTTTCGTTTCGTGGTTGCCCCTTGTCTAAAGAGTTGACGAGCAAGAACAGGAACCTGTCATAGGTATTAGGTGTCGAATAGCTCCATTCACGTTTGGTAGGGTACACCTAAAATGAGCTGGGTCGTGACCAACTGAAATGAATGTTCAACCGTAAAAAAAGACTCCAACCGCAATACGCGACGTTCGCTCGGATTAGAGTCCAAACAACCCAAGGAATCGTTATTTGGAGAGGTCCAAAATGGTGGCAGTTATCACGCTATTGGAAGTGGTAGCTTTTCAACTCCGCCCACGCGAGAACGGTCGAGATATGTGTTTCCAGTGAAACGTTCCTCTACCTACTTCACCTCTCGCCTCGTTTGAAGTTCGAAGTTCGAACCCAGACCCAATCAGCTCCACATCTGAGGACGAGGTGGAGCGAGCGATCAGACCCCGAAAGAACCAGAAACCACACGACAAGCCAACCCAGAGAGCATGATGGGTTTCTCGATCTATGTTCTGTGCCAGCCTATTTCACACCTAGAACATATTGATGGATGTTACGAGGAATGGATGAGCGACAAATGACCGTGCCTTCCGAGGTCGTGACCTCTGTGTCTTAACGCAAAAGCGCTGCTCATTACATATTTAAATAAATCCTCGCCCAAAGACGGCTTGAGCCAAGTCAAATATGAACGCGGATTCAATGCGAGAGGAGGAAAGAATAAAGAGAGAAGTTCTCTTTGAGTTTCGTTTTGTTCTCGCCGCTTTTTATGCCCTGTCAAAGCGAGTCTTTGTTTATCCAACCAGACGTTCGTTCGTTCGTTCGTTCCTTCCTTGGTGGGTCGTTGTTCTATTTCCTCCTGCTCATCCAAGAAGTCCGCCCATTATTGCCCCAAGGAAGAGCACTCGGAAATTAAGCAGCATCCCAGTGGGTCGATTTCCAACGTGAGGGAAACAATATTAATTGTTACGGATTACCGCTCCGATCCACCAATTTCATGACCCTATTTTTAATGGCTCGCTGCCCGTGATGTAAGCATTCCTTTAGCTATGGTTTTGCTTGAATAGGCCGTTTAAGAATGGTTGGAAATCAAATAAATCTTTCGGGCTCAAAGGCGTCTTTGGCCTCTTCGGTTTCCTTTTCGGGTTACACATTCAGGGAAGAATATTTGGGGTCTCGTAGTGGTGGGAGTAGTAATTATCCAGTTCCGAAGAACCTTGCTCTCGGCCCGAGAAAGGGACAAAAATGCTCTAGCATACCAATTTTTTAATTGAAATAATTTATTAAGTAAGAGCATGCCCCGTTATAAAGAAGCCAACATGCACCTTCGCTTCAAACGAGTTTGGCTTCGAGTGGGATGTTTTCGTCCATTGCTCGTCTTGCGGCGGCGGCCTCGATTCTTTGTTTCCATTCTCTGGATCCTCGCTTTTTAATGGGACCGTATCCATTGAAATTATGCAAAAAATGACCTTCTCTCCACGTTCATTGGATCTAGAAATGCAGTGCGTGTACTTCAGTATATGCTTACTCCTATTCCTATGACGATGGCTGTATTGCACACACAATAGAAAGTAGTCACCATTTTTGTCGGTTTAGATCGAAGATCGGACCACTGAAGTAATCTTCGTCTTTGCTATGGGCCTTTTGAAAACCTAACCATTCTCTTGGAAGGCCACTTTTTCTGACGTATTCCTATTGCATCAGAAGAACAGGTCGAATTTGCTGTTGATGAGGCTGGATGTACTCCTGATAGCTCTTTGGGTGATGAATTATGACGAATGCTTTGTGTTCTTTGGAATCAAGAGCACTCACTACCCCTTTTTGGCCATGGACTCACTCTGCCATTGAATGATCATCATTTGGGAGCTTCCAATTACAGCTCATAGAAGAAAAACATCGAACAGGGACTCCGAACGAGTTTGTGCCCAAAGCGAATCAAATCTTGTTTATCAGCCGACCCACGCCTCAAAAGTTTTAATTAAAACAAAGCTTTCTTGCACTATTTTTCCCGCCTCCGGGAGCCCTTCTTCAACTGCCAGCTAATTATGCCCGACGCGTATTCAACGTTCTCGCAAGTCTTTGTGGAGGAAATCTTGAATGCCAAGCAAAACTGTATTTTGACGAAAGGCATTCACTCTTCTCCTCACAGAAAACAGTCTTGGTTTATGATGATTCATTCCAAGGAAAAAAGGTTGAGGAGGGAAAAAGTGGATTTTGCTCTTCTCCCCCATCGTTTTGTGAACCATTACCAAGCATTAGCCCCGAATTTCATTTTACCACCCGCTTATGTTTTCACAATGTACATTAGACGAGCCATATCGAAGGAGATAACGGTGGTCATTTTTGTCTGTCTTCAACCCCATCTTACTTACTTGGACCGACTCGTTCCATCCACTACCACTATTAAATCAGTCGACCCGTTTGAGCCATAAACTATATACGTATTTATGGCTCTCCAGGGCTTGACAGAAGGAGAAGAAGAAGAAGAAGTTCAACTCGAAATGGATCGCCTTCGTTTGGATCATAATTGCTGCCAGATGCTGGGCCAGGAGGGCGGTGAGACGAAACCTGAACAATTCCAAATCCAACAAATGGCATCATGACCAACAGAAATCGCTTCCTGCCGGCCCAGATCATATCAGTCACAAATCGAAGTACATAAAAGTGCCCATGGTACGAGCTGGATGATCCCCCATTCCCTCATTCCAAGAACTCAAGCCCAAGCCACTCTACAGTACATGGGCATCAATCGGCAACCTTGCTTTGCTCAAGTGGAGAAGCGCTTCATTATAGAGATTTGAAAGCGATCGCCGCATTTGCATGACTCGCCATTATTGTCTGTGGTTGTGTTCAAAACAGAGATCAGGGAGAGGAGTCTTTGAATGATGAATGATGAATTCAAGGTTGATCGTGGTACGTGTACGTAGTGGTGGTGGTGGTGGTGGTGGTGGTGATATTGATGACCTCACTCACAACGACGACGACGACGACGACGACGACTTGAATGATAATCCAAAACTAATTTGATGACTTTCGACAACGTCGTGTCAACCCATTTCTAGTCCCACCCCAAGTGCATGCAAAATTGTGCGGCCTTCTGCTCGAGCGAAAGGTCATTAGAAGAGTGCATCCAACAAAGTTTCCAACCAGGAAAAAATAGTCAACCATTGGTTTTGAGCACGGCAAGATCTAGGGAATGATTCTAGAATTGAACCTCTTCTTTTCCTAATATGCTCGCTCCTCCTTGCAGTGAAGAGAGAGCATGGCTTCATGCTACTTGGAAGTGATTGTTTTCAGGCTTGTTTCTCTAACAGACTTGATGATGAGGCAAGCGTCTGAATGTCCAAGTAACGAGCCTTGAACTCTGGCAAGAAATTTCAATTTACGCCGACATCATGAGCATGAGAAAAGGAAGAACTTTGGTTCGAGCCCTTCGTGAGACGTGAGTGACACCCAAAAAGAAAATCAAGGCGCATAGGTACGTAGATGAGATGAACAGAGAGAGGGAGGTGCAAGTAGTAGTAATAGTAGGAGTAGTAGGAGTACACATACACAAGGAGGAGGAGAAAGAAGACGGACGGACGGACGGACGGACTTATTCACCACTTCATAGCAGTACTACAGAAATCTAGTGGTGGTACTGATGTGTTGTTAGTGTTAGCCGTGTTTTGCAAGCTTGAGTGCGATGACGGCATACCCATTGAGTTTCGTCCAACCAGGGGTCCTGTGGTCCTCTGGTTCTCCAGTCGCCTTAGTCGTCGCTTTCGACCTGTCCGGTCACTGGATCCATGGATGGAGGGCTGTTTGGTCGTTTGCATAAAAGAGATAAATTAGCCGAGTATCATTTTCTCCGCTATGGCCGACTCACAAACATACTCACGCACTCGTTTGGGGCTGGAGGAAGGGAGGTTGAAAGCTCTATCCACGTAGAAGCTCTATCTGCCTTGGATCCGAGGCTAATTGAAAATGAAGCCTTGACCAAATGGTAGTTCGTTTTAATTGAACTCACTCTGACAAGTCCAACAATAACAACCTCACCACTCCGAATGCTACCAGAGAATTCTCAAACCTCAATCTCAAGAAATGACCCTCTGTGGTTTGGAAGAAAGACAGAGAGAGAAAAAGAGAGAGAGAGAGAGAGGGCCTGAAGACAGGGAAAGAGAGAGATGATTGTGATAAGTCGAAGGGCGGAGGAATCTCACCACTGGATGTGTATGGTCATTCTCATTAACATACTGCAGAAGTTCCATCCATCCGTGGCTCTCTCTCTCTCTCTTTTCTATCCACCCAGTCGTTGAAGTAGTCCGCCCATGAGTAGCTCCTTTGTGCAGAAAAGATGTTCATCTTGAGATTTGGCATCGTCTGTTATTGTATTACTCCACAGTGGTGCTCGAGAGTCAAGGCAAGCATTCCATTTGCGAAAGGAACTTTCCGCATGGTTTGGTTGCTTGACACTAGATTAAAGGTCGACTGGCCAACCTCTAAATACATACGTATTTATGTATGACATTTCTGATCCTGTCTGCACGTTTATTAACTTAGGCCATCTTTATGTAGCACTGAAAGCCCCAAGGCATACATTTCCATGGAGTGATAATCATCGATAAATCTTGGTCTTCTGATTCCATTAGCATTGGAGCAAATACAATAAATTCTCTTTTGCTTGAAGGTTAGTGGATTTTTGAACAAGATGTACGTGATTTATGGCGCTAAAACGCCACCAACCTGTTTCTAATATTCATGCTCAAAATGCCTCAACAAAATCTTGGGAAAGCTACTGTCTTGCTTTTGAAAGTCCTGCTCCCTTGGAGATGAAAAGAGATGACTGTGCATTCACGTTTTGTCCCTTGGCAATCCACAAATTTGTTTGACATGGACAAGAAAGGAGGGACCATTCAAGAATCAAGTGGAGTTCCCAACGTGCTACATTTTTTGCTCAAACCAAGCTCAAGTAAACCTCAATGAAGCCACATTTTTGTCCAATATGGGAAGTCTCGAATCACCTCCGATCACCTCACCCAGGACTAGATACGGAACTCAAGTCCACCAAAGTTGGCTTCAACTCGGGTCTTTTGTGTAAATCACCAAATTCTAGAAGAGGGAGGAGGAGAGTTTTTGACTTCACATTCAGGTGGGAAGAGATGGTCTCCCGGGATCTGTGGCATTGTACATTACAGGGTTAGGCGCTTTTCTGCCATGAGTGATTGTAATATCTACTTGAACCACGTCAACCACTAGTCTCAGGAGGTATCGCAACATTCATGATGTAGCAAGGGATCGTGTTAAATACGAGTACTGAATTGGAGAAGTTACCTGGATCGAGGTTGTTGTTCGAGCACTAGCTTTATCAGGCCATAGCTCCCAACCCTGTTGCGTTGCCGCTATATGTAAGTACTATACTCTTTGCCATGATAGCTTCTCTGAAGAAAGAGAGATAGAATACCACAGCGGGATATCCTAAGCTCTTTTGGAGGGAGAAAATTCTTGCTTAATGGCTTTTAGCCGGTAGTCGCACGAGAGGGTACACTACGTACGTACCGAACTTGGCTGTACCAAGCTCGAACCCCACTTTGCTCGAAGTCAACCCGGGTCTTACCCATCCGTCTCTGATCGCTCCTTTACGAGATCATATTTCTAACCTGAAGATCACGCCAATGACCAAAGAAACCATGCTTACCATGCTTTCCTGGGTTCTAGTGGTTCCTCGTTTTTCCCCTTGAAACCGTAAGGACTTATGGAGCCAAAAAAACAATTTGAGAAGTGTTACAAGTCCTCCTACGAAGCATACTGACTGTGACTGACTCCCCGATGGCTTGCTTGTGCGTGTGCGTATGTGTGTAAGAGATTTTGACTGGGTGGGTCGTGGAGAGAAGAGCTCGGGAGCATTCCATTCACCTTGATTGCCTAATTTATGCCTCCATACAAATCTGCGGTTTCGACTTTTGATTGCACTTCCCCGGACTTCTGGACTCCCGATGAGAGCGTGGATTTCGCCTCATCTCCCCCATCTCCGGGTGATTATACAAAGCCTCTAATGTATGGATTGCTCAGTAAATGGGCATTTTGATTTAAGGTGACGCTTCCCCGGAGCTACGCCAACCAACCAACCAACCACGTCTCGCCCGCTCTTGTGGCTTGGCAAGAGAAATAAAGAATTGGCAATAAAACCAGATAATGTGTTCCCGCTAGATAGGGCTCCAATCGTGTCGGTGAAGCCATTTAGAGGGGTTCGAGAAGATCCTGATGATGAATATTAGCTAATTGAGAGAGAGAACAACCTCGAAGCTGATGATAGCGTCGGAGGCTTGGAACTCACTTGTCCTCCATCCTTGATCTGAACGTAGAGACCTGCGCTATTCATCGTCATACCATCATTCTTGTGGTGAGAGAAAAATGGAGTGTGAATGCGTGAAAGCGAAGCCTTCTTAACGTCCATCGGAGTTTGTACCCGTAATATTGGATTACCATTGCCGTTTTCCACTCGTTCTCTGTTTCAAACCAACCCTTGACTGGTTTATCGTGACTGTAGATTGCCTAGGTGCCCTCCATCTTGCCCCGTTCGTTGAGCATGTTGGTTGTGTTTGGTGATCCCTGTGAGAGAACACCGGACTCTTATGTCTTTGCCATCAAGATGAGGTGATAAGAGAAGCACCAGAAAGCCATTTCAAAGCTTGTTCGAAAAAAACTGGCTTCTTCTCCGAGTCTCTCCCAGCGATCTCTCTCTCTCTCTCTCTCACCCACTGGGGCACCACTGAACGACGGCTTTTCAGGGGTTGTCAACCTCTCTTGTTCCTTTGACCATTATTCCAATGGTTTTGCAGGAGGTTGAGCGAACAGGTTCATTTTAACCAGCCAATTTTAAAGAGCTCTAGTGGATGGGGTTGACAACATTATACTCTTTTTTTTTCTCCTCAGTGAATGGGTTTCGTTTCGGTGACGGAGAGACGGGGGAACTCTTGTCAGATTGACATCAGTCTCACAAGTTGTGATCATGATCCCCCGCTCGAGATGCGTTTTTTATTAAACCTGTCAAGAACTTGAACATCCACGAAGCCCCAAAAAAGGCTCCCGTTTAGTTTCACCTTGAGCCTTGGGGCTGACAAAAAGACCCGCTCTTTGAATCCGATTATCATAATCAAATTGTGATAACAAGAGGGGGAATTTACCATGGACTCGGGCGTAATCTGTCTTGAAACGGGATCTCAAATTTGAAGAAAATTGAACCCGAATGAGTTCTCGCATCCAACTACTGGGTGTGCTTCTGATACAATGCCAAACAGTCCTTCTCAAAAAGGGCCTTAGGTTGTAAAATTGAATACCAGCGCACCCCTCAAAGTAAAAGATGTCATGCACTCGGTCCCGGTCGGTTTTGTATTGAAAGATCACTTCCTTCATTTCATACTAAATCTTACTCATTACATTGGGTGCGTCACTAATTGATAACTTGTTCACTTTTTGCAGACAATGACAAGAGAAAAGACATGATTGTTTATAACATTGCTTTTATTTGTACGACTCAATGTACATTTCCATTTTTTGCTGTAGCACCACATTGAGCATTCTCGGTAAGGAATAATAACCTTGGAGATCGTGAGACGTTGCCACGTGCTTCGAGATTATGCGTGTGTTCAATCTGTTCTTTTTGAAGAACTTTGGGAATTTCCGGCCATTGATTTCCTTGGCGCACATTTTCATTGGGATTTGACCGAGGTACTCTCTGTGATTGAAATGGGATACTTGGGGTTATGGAAAACAGTCGAAATCATGATTTGGCCAGATGTCAGAGAGATTACACATTCTTTTTGAGTGTCGAGATCGTTCATTCATTCAAATTGT
The DNA here is from genome assembly GCF_007210705.1 of Tigriopus californicus. Taxonomy (NCBI): domain Eukaryota; kingdom Metazoa; phylum Arthropoda; class Copepoda; order Harpacticoida; family Harpacticidae; genus Tigriopus; species Tigriopus californicus. The sequence continues at coordinate 12,704,989 of NC_081446.1, forward strand.
AATTAAACGAGGTAAAGCTCAAGCACGAAAAGACGATAACTAAAGCTTAATCATCCCTGTTGAAAAGTCAATTACTTGTACTTCTAATTTTGATTACAATTGCGACTTTTTTTGTACGGGGAGCGGAACAGCCCTGCCAATTGTCGTTTTTGGCATTGTGAAAAATAGCTCTCGTTGAAAGTGAAGACAAATTCTCAAGGAAAACACACCGATTAAGTTATTGAGCTCGATATGATTGTATAGTAGCGCTGGTTTTTGCTTTTTAGCATCGGATTTCCTTTTAATGGGAAAGAAAAAGGAAAACAAAGTGACGTTAGCCGGAAGTTTTAGTTTGCGAGAAATTAGCGAAACATGGGAGGTTTTTAATGTCACCAAAAATGAAAAGTGTACCAAAAGATCGGGGGGGAAGACATTATTCATTGGTTTCCTCTTGTTTTTATGATTAGTGTTGTTATTTACCCCAGATTACTTCATACCTACAATAGGACTCTTTTCTGCCATATTACCGCTTAGCAGGAATTCAAAATAACAGAACATACAGGCTTTTGGAAGTCTTAGAACTCGTTATATTCCATTAGTGTCCGTCCTCCTCCCCCTCGATCAGTCACAAACCAAATTGTGAACATTGGCCTCCAGGAAGCAATGTTTTGTATCTAAGTCATCCTGTGTGAAGGAAACTGGGTTGTTTCATCTCTGTTTTGGTCGTGTCATTTTGATGCTTTGATTCGAAGCTCGAGTCCCATGGTGAGGTCTGCTCAAGTGAAGTTGCGGCAAAACCTGAATCCTCAGCGAATTTTCCATCTCGTCAGCTGTCCACGAGGCTTCTTGCCTTGTGTGCCTTGTCAACTCGTTTTTGGCTCCACGATGGTTATCTAGCTTTTGTCTCACTGAACGAACCTGACTTTGCTGACTGACTTGCTTGCTCTCCACTCTCCAATCCAATGGTTCTTCGCTCTTCTTGGCCGTGGTCGTGCTCGTGGTCGTCATCGTTCCAATACTTCCAACTCCACCTTCGTTACACTATGCTCTGGCAAACTTGGATGATGCAGTTTCCCCGAATCCTCGTACCCATTTTTGAATCATGTTTCCATGTAATAATAGCAACCAGCAAGCACTTCTTCTCGTTACTTGAGCTTGATCCTCTTTGTAACATCATACACCCGAATTACAGACATTCCTAGAATTACCAGCTCATCGTATGGCTCTAGGTGATGAATAATCTTGGCTAGCATTTGGGCTAGTTTGGAACGAAGGACTGGTTTCAGATGTTGGTTTGACCCACCTCATCTTACTACACCCGAGAATCTGACCTGAATATCAAGCTCAAATGAATTCATTCCATGTGTTGTGTAATTCGCGCGGTGAGCAAATTAAACTTCGCCGTCTGTGACCTTTCCAGGCTCTAGTTGGTTTGAACAAAGATATGCCATACATTCCAAAATACCGAAATGAAATCAAGTCTCGGGATTCTCCGGACTGACGGACGGTCGGACGGACGGATGGATCAAGTGCTGAAATGCATAGCGTAAATGGGTGAAGTCAAATGCACTTGCGTTGCTCAAGGTATTTTTGAGCTTTGGGCCAACTGAGAAGCCAATTTGCCAGAGCTCCTTTATCAACGGGATCTTTCTTTCCATGGTTTTTTTCTATTCAACCCACGAAGCAATCGAACAGTCGTTTCCAGTGGGCCTCTCCTGGGGCCACGACAATTTTTTTTTTGAAGTATGCACTGCATTGGAAGAGATATGTGCCATCAAGTTTGTAAACGCAGGTATTTTTAAAGAAAGAAAAAATAATGGCCAAGCTCGGGCCCAAAAACTTTTCCTGTCATCAATTCATGGAAATGCATTGAAGTCGTACTCTGTGAGATGCCAGTAGCGTGCGTGCATTATTACGTTTACCTTGGGTGTCTTCATTGAAGTCACTTTGGACTAATAGATCTTTTGGTTTGAATTGCTATGGTCAAGATTCTGTTTCTTTCTGAAGATCGCTCAGAAGGATCTACTCGCCCCAAAACAATTCCATATCATATTTCAGCTCACAAGTCTCTGGAATCTTCACGTTGATATTTTGAGGCGAGGCCTTTCTGCTCTCCAAAAGCAATACGTGTTGTTGTTATTGTTGTTTCGTTGATGGTGGTGGTTGTGGTGGTGGTTACTGGCCTTATTTAGACACGGTCCTCACTTATTCAAAGGCACTTCTTCATCACGGAACAGCCACTTAAAAACTCAAGATTAAGATCTCTCACTTCTAGTCCGACCATTCAGAGATGGATGGATTGGATGGAGGAGCTGCTACTACAATTACTACCACTACGACTTCTGCTACCTCGTACTTCCAAAGAATATCTTGAGGGTTCCTAGAGCCCGCTTCTTGGTAGCCAATATGAGTGCGTTGGTGTCGATCAGCCTTTTTGAGCTCTCTCCACTCGGAGACCTGGTTTGAATAGAAACTGAATTGATTGACATGTCTATGGCAACCCTGGACAGCAGTCAAGTGGCATCAAATCTTCAAGGCTTAAGAGGAAAGAGAAGAAGAAGAAGAAGATGACGACGAAGATGGAGATGAAGGAGAGGAGAAAGAAGAGGAGGAGGAGGAGGAGGAGGACTTGGACGAGGTTTCACTTTAGAAAATGTCGCTGACTTGAACACAGCACGGGTCTGAATTTCAATAAGCCAAGCGTTGGTAATGGCATTGGTTGGCTCTGTGCATCATCGTCATCATCATCATCACCACCACCATCATCCCTACTTCGCTTAGTACCATTACAACAAGCCAGGCCATTGGCGTAACGTATGTTACGAAGCAGAAGAGCATGAACTTTTTTCTCTCTTTCTCTCTCTCTTTCGACTACGAGGCCTCACAAAAACCCAAGCCTTTGATTTCAGGGTCTTCAATCTGTCGTGCCTCATAAAGCCTGAACTGAACGGAGTAGTTGGTATTTCGTTTTTCATGTCTAATCCATGGATGCCGGTGGGATTGGGCTCATCTGAGAGTTCCTGGTAGTGGGGATCTGCCAAGACTTAACTATTCAATTGCAGAAAATGACAGCTTGAATCTACTTTGAGGTGGATGCCAAGTTTTACTCACGAGGCCCTTATTCTTCTGGAAGGCTGATGAGTCATATAAAATGCGGCTTGTCTGAATGTCACTATGAAAGAAAGTAAATATGATCCCTGAAGGTGCAACAAGGTTTTCTACATGTATGTACGTAGTACCAAACCCATACAGAATCGTTTAAAAGACGAGAAACCCAATTTAAAGCATTCGTTTTCGCCTCCCCTCTTCTCATCAATGCCATATGTTGTCGTAGGGGAAGCGATGAAAACATGCCATTGAATCCCTCAATGAAAGCAAGGTCTTGCCTCTAATTCCTCGTCAGAGCAATCTTGCATTAAGTAAGGTCTTCAGAGCCTCCTCGACCAATGAAGGTACTTAGTCGTCGGTTCCACCCCCTAAAAGAGCCACATTTCTGCTCGCTTCCTTATCCTTATGCGGGATTGTCATTTGTCAAAACCTTTCGCATTTTCGTATCCGCAAACGATGAGACGTGAGGCAAAAGAGATAGTTATTAGTTGATAGTTGGTCATGATGGTGCATGATGATGGCTCTCCCCGATGAGTACCCTAAGGTTCGATTGTAAATCCACAACAGGTTTGTCCCGCAATAGTTGAAGTTTATAAGTAATCACTGTCAGAAGAATTTATGACCTGAGATTACCAGACCGTGTCCAAGGCACTCGGGAGTGAAGACAAAACAACATTCTTTTGCAGTTTCACATCACTTTCTCATGACAGCCAAGACGGCGACAAATCCAAAGAGGCATTTTACTGCCCTCGCCTCACGTTACACGTTACGAAGCCCAAGCCATGAATGAATACTCAAGCTTGAGGCATTTCGCCAATCCAACCGGCAAATACGACCGACAGTGCGTAGGCAGTGGGCACACTCGCTAAACACGGCCATTTTCGCAAACCGACTCAAGAGCGGCTATTGGATTGAAAGTTCAAACTCAAGTTCGTTTTGCTCTTTTTTTTTTCATCTCACTTCAAATATTTGGCTATGAGGATGGTAAGCCTTTCTCTTAGTGCGCTGACTAAGAATCAGACTGACAGACACTTCGCCATGTTAGCGCTAAAATTGAAGAGAGGCCGATCGTCTTCGACTGCCCCAGCTTTGTTGAATAATCTGCCTTCGGAATGCACATTCGATCATTGCTAATTGGTAAGGCAAATATGTTGGTGAATGAACCATTGGCTATCTGGCTGGCTGGCTGGCTGGCTGGCTTTATCTCTTTAACAGGTGAAGCTGAACTTAATCAGGGCTGGTTCTCTGCAGACTTGTTTACGGCATAGCTTTGAGATTACGGTGCTTGGGGTGGAAAATCTTGGTCTGATCACAGATGTAGCAATCCGTTCGGAACGGGCCCTGCCTGGTCATGATGAACAGAACCAAAGCCAATGCTCAAAACGTCACACCAAGGTTGGCGAGAGGTTAATGAGTTCCTAAAAGAGGAATTGCTCGTCTGTATTGCGAGCGTCTTATCTGCTGATTAAGTCGCACTCTATGATGTGCACTTAAGATTTTAGAGAGCTGGAAGAGCTCATTTGGATGGCAGAGAGACGACAGTCCCACAACCAGATCGGCTGACCAAGACACAATCTCCTCTGACTTGGCCTCCGTGGCTTGAGTACCATCTCAACGTTATCTTGGAACCTGTTTCGCCGAGATTTTTTTCCCCTTCTCGCTCGGACTTTTTCTCCGACTTCTCCCGAATCCACTTTTTTAATGACTCCAATCAACGCACGCCAATCGGCGGCATTCCAATTCCAACCCAAATTCATTATTGCGTTCGAAACACCTTCCTTCCCCCATTCAAGACTCAACTTGGGCGATCCTGGTTATTTTTGTTTCATAAATACCATTTGTCACAACCGTCGAGTCTCGAGGCCCATTCAGTTCAGAGGGCATGCATGCATGGCTTAATGAAACCAATGAATGCTCTAGTGCCTATGTATATGTGAGTTGTTACCATTCGCATTGGTTTTTGGCCCGGAATGGGATTCAGAGCCACTTACTGCATCGGCTTTATTCTTTATTACCGGGATCTAAAACCGGGTAGAAGTCGTTTTCTATAGATGGAGCTCTTCCAAGAGGAATCCACACAAGAAGATAGAAAGTAGATTATTCCTACCATCCACTGGGTTTGATCTTGGTTCTATCCGAGGACCCCAATCTTGGTCGAAACCGCAACCAGTTCAATTTTGGCAAGTTGTTGAGTCGAGCACGAACCGGTCAACTCTCAAGCTAGAAGACAAGGAGACCTCCAATTTCTTGCAGACGACAACTGCAATTAATCAAAGGACTGGAGTGGCCCTCTCACAAAATTGCCAATGTAGACGCAAGAAATATTGCAGTGCGGCTCCCCTGTTGATTCGAAATGGGTCTTAGTTACAGGTGATCTGGAATGGTGTCTAGCTCGCTCTAGGCGTGCTGCATGTCGTGGCCGTCGTCGCCGTCATCTTTGTAGAGTTCGTTTGTTCGCTCTGGGATGCTGGTGATGATAATAGAAGTGGCAAAGCCGGTCCGCCAGCCAATTCGGCTGTTGCATCTTTCATTTTGGGGTAACCCCCCCCCTTTCCTGGCCCTCGGCGCATCAGCTCGCAACATCCTCAAGTTCGGGCATGGTATACACTCCATGTATGTACAGAACAGAATCAGGAAAGGAACGAGAAAGTTCTTTCCATTTTTGAGTCTGGCCAAAGTACAAGTCTGGTATCGCGTCATATACTATTGTACATATTGTATGGATACAGGTAGAGTGAGTGACGGTCCCACCAGGAGCATTTCTTGTCGTGAAATATGGATATTGACTTAGGTGGACTGTCCTTGGATGAAGAATCAAAGTTGCTGATTCAGAGAGGGGTAGTCGGAGTTTGTGGCCTCGCATTACTTTGGATGTTTCGAGAATGAGGCGAATTCTTCTTGAACTTCAAATGGTTTTATTGCTTGGCTGCAGGCCAAAAAGGCTCGATTCAGCTACATTTTTGCCCGGCTTTGATGCAATCCATCTATGCATTCTTGGGGCGGTTGGCATGAGGACGAAATTCTTGGACGAACTTCTTGACCAGATCTATTATTTATCCCAATGCCCAAAGCACGCTGGAAGGACGGACCAGGAGTTGGCTTCCTCGAAATACATGGGAGATGAAAGATATGATTTGATAGGACATGACTGTTTGGTTAGTTGGTGGTAGTTTCTGAGGGCAGGGTGTTGTATATTTACTTTGACATGATACATGTCCAATCCATCTCTCGGTTTGACCTCCTCGTGAATGGCCTGAAGCCTCCCTTTACGAAGGTACGAACGTTTATCTCTTCATTCGCCCGCTACCACGCACATATATTATACTACATAGAGTACCGTACAATACGTTCAGTAGGGTATCCTCTATCGTCCCTACTTACCTCTCGAACATTACAGCCACCACCGTCCTCTCATCCGCATTGGATGGAAGGATGGAAAGATAGATAGATGGATGGATGGATGGATCGGAGCTTGTCATAGGATTTGCTTGGAAACGATTCATCCTGGATGGCTCTCGTCGTAAGTCGCGACGTCCATCCATGCTTGGAACAAGATTCTAACGTCATTTTCTGAACAATCGCCCATGCCCTCCGTACATTCTCGAGAAGAGAGTGGTTGTAAAAATTCACTCCCGAGCTCCCAAGGCAGCACCAAACCAAGCACTTGGCTCGGACTTACTGCCACTTAGAATCTTACCCCACGTCCAAGTCGTCGACATCGTCGATGTAGCTCGGTAAGAAAACGATGAAGAAGAAAAAGAAGGACCTTGTTCAGAAGTTAGGGTACTAGGAAATCTCCCCATTTTTCCGGCCCTTTTCCCAGATCATCATGGACTTCTTGCGTTCGTTTGAAGGTGCGGATTTTGCCCTGAGTTTTCCTTCTTCGCGCATGAGGCAAAGTGCACCAAGATGTTTTGGCCCTCGAAGAAGGAGAGTCGCCTAAACGGAGGCTTGAAATGCTTGCTCAATAGGCATTGGTTGTTGACTGAACTAGAGTTTCCCGTGATATGATGCTTGCTTGACTCTTGTGAGATTATCCCCATTCGGTATTGCATGGCACGGGAGAACCTAGAAATCAACTCGAGATTGGCTTCATTTCAAATGTCAATTCAAGATATGCACACCACCGTCTTCCTTCTTGTATCATCCAGTTCCTTCTTTTATGAACGACAAGCACTTTCAATGCTGCATGAAATTCTGAAGGGCTAAAAGACCAAGAGGGAGGAGGACCAATGTGGCCAAGAACTGGCCAGTTTTATTTCTCCTCTTCGAAGCCCCCCAAGCTTTTCAGATGGGAGGGAGGGAGCAGCAGGAAAAGCAGCAGCACTCATAGAACAGCCCAAGAAATAGTAATAGTTGTAAGAAGAGTGAGCAGTCGTGGTACTCTACTCTATGAAATCCTCCAAGTCGAATCCTGTCTTGCCTTGCATGTGCTGGAAGCAATCGTTTGCCGAAATCTCGACACTCTTTATAACAGGTCTTTGGGTGCCCAAGGTGGTAGCACGTAGAGGTTGGTGGTGATGATGGCGGTGGTGGTAGTGGTAGTGGTCGTGGTGGTGGTAGTGGCGATGGTGCGTTGCCTTGCTGGGGCTTGCATCACTTGCCATCTCCCTCCTCTGCTCCCCCCCACTTTTACAGCCACCTATTGTGCAAAGAGGGCTTGCTTGAACAGACCCTATGGATCTTGGGTGCTTTGGCTTGAACGGCTTCAAATCCGCTCCCTCTCCCTTCGCCTCAATCTCCCCTCCAAAACGCCCAAGATCATCGGTTCACGGCGATGGCCAAGGCAGGCTTTGAGGGGAAGAAGGGCTTCGAGGAGCTGTTGTCAGGGCTGCTTGATCCGAGTTTTGGCATTTCTCTTGCTCTTTCACTTGTCAGTTGGTCAGAGGTCAGACGATCGGTGACATCTCAGTGAGGGCTCTTTGACATTATCGCTCATACCAACGTCATCACCACCATCACCATGGTCATCGCCAACTCTTGGAGGATTATGGACATCATCGTTCTCAGTCATCTCAGACGTCGTTTGGGGACAATGTTTTATGGCCCCATGGCTCGATTTCATGCCTTCCAAGTCCATTGACGGCAACGCCATCGTCAGCAACATCTTCCTCCTCATCTCCTCCTCCATGAGAAGAGAAGAGAGGGGACAAGTGTTTGAAATGTGTGCTCTCTCTCTCTCTCTCTCTCTCTCTCTCGAAGGTCTAACATATGTGAGTGTGTGTGACTGGAATTTTTGAATCATCATGCACAGTTCATGTATTTCTGCAACTACACGGACGACCCCTTCGCCCTTCCCCCCCAATTCCCTCTCTGTCTTCCTCTCTCGATTCGTGGAATGAAGAGTGGCCGAGTGTTGGTGAGGGGAAATACTCCGAGTTTGCTTCCAAAGTTGTGGATCAAGTTATTGTATGCTCAAAACGCAGCCAGCATATTGTCCTTCATCTCGCAAGTGGGTCGGCCCTGAGCTTGGAAGACTTGAAAACTCGATCTGTGTGTTAGTTTGTCCAGAACTTGTTTCAGTCATTGGTCCATGATAGGAGTTGTGTCCACGAGTAGATAGACGCCGAAGATCACATGATGATTGGACAAGCGACAATAATCATGCATCCTCTCCTCTCACTCCAAGGAGTCCTTGTCTCGTCCTTCATGGAGTCAGTGAGTGAATATGAACCTCTCTTGTTTACTCAAAGAGCTTGGAACCATTCGACCAGCAATCCAACTTCCACGGATTTGTGAAGCCAACCTAGAAATCTACTCCTTTTCCTGAGTGAGAGGTTTGAAATCTCACCCTGGGAGTTCGTCTAGTTTGGCAACTCTTGACTGACAGGATGGGGATAATTGAAATCCTTATGACGAAGTCATGTGACATGGCATCAAGAAGATGGATATATGACGAGGTTGGGGAAGAGACACGGTCGAGAATTAATCCGATCAACTGTCAGGCATCCTTCCTCGTCCTCAACGAAGCAAAGTTGGACAAGCTCCGGATTAACAATTTTCAAATACACCCGCTTCAAGCGAGCGAAGATGGTAAGTCTTTGAAGTTATTCACGTGACCGATGTAGGCTCTATACCCTGCTCTATGTGGTCGTGCCACGGAGTCTGTTCTAATTCATCAAAGACAGTCTTGGTCGTTTTTCGTTCCTTTTATGGCTTGGGTTGCCAATTGGGAGAATGAAGGACCATTTAACGGTCGTCGCGAGGCCAAAGATCGATGCAAAGACAAATTTGGAGGCGCACAAATTCCCCTCCATCCAAGACCTCTCTCTCTGTCTGTCTGTCTCTATATCTACGTACATCTACACTGTGTCCCTCTATTCTCTGTCTCTCTCTGTCTCCCTCCATTTTGTCACCTCGAAAGAACGATTGTTCAATTCGAGAACTAACCAAATGCACACTGCCTGCAAACACTGTTTTCAAGCCTCGCGCCCATTTTTACCCTGCTCACCACTCTTACCACTCTTCGTGCATGCACGTTCTCGAACATCCAAGAGCTATGCAATTCTGGTCACGGATTTTTGCGCTCCTTAAGGGCCGCTGGCCTCCCTCCGTCTTTGTCGTGATTTCTAATGTGTGGCCATTATTTTGTTCTTGCACTCATCATCACCAGTCGATTTGACCTTTTGATATTGATGATATCATTCCGGGGGACAGTGCGGTTCAATCAGAATAACGAACGAGTTGTTGCCATGTGTCATTTTTGGATGTTTTTTTTGAAAGATTTGAAGAACGACGCGTTGGTTTGATTCCAGACACTAGATACGAGACTTCTGAATCAGATTATCATTAGATTTAGATGGGGAACATGCGGAATGCCTCCAATTCCATTTACATGTTAATCCCCGTCGACCCAGTCGATTTTCTCTCTTGCCTCAAAACACCAAAATGTATGGCCATTAATCATGGGAAGAGAGAAATGTTTTCGAACCATTAGCATTGGGTTGCCAGCGTCCATTCTCGAGCCATTCGAGGAGGGAATTATAATCCAGGAAATTCGGTTCCAAGTGAACGTATACGTACGGAAAACTCTGGCGCAAAATGTCTAGATGGAAAGAGTTAAAAAATGAGTTGAGTTACACAGCCTTCGAATGCTCAGTGACCCCCAATGCTTATGCTCGATTTTTGATGGATGCCTTTTAAAAAAAAGGTTGATAAGGAAGAAGCCAAACAATGGACTCGAGACGAGTCATCGACTGCGCTTTGAAATCTGAATTGGACCACAAAAAAATCCCTTTGAATCCACTGGATCAGTCTACTATTGGAAGACCTTGCTTGATCACTTTGGCACCACTCTACAGTGCACTGCCTCTCATGATCATGTTAATGGCATGTAAATTGATTTCCCATGGCAGAGACGCCCAGCGCCATCATCCATGATATAAGTTTATGAGCCAATCTCAGAAAACGTACTGCAAATGGATTCTCTCTTGGATTTAATCACCGTCGAGGATATAGTACTTCAATAAAGTACCAGAGACTTGGCCCATTTGAGTGGAGGCCTCTGACGAGGATTGGTTCCAATCCCCCTCCGACGCTCCACAAAGGCCAAGTGTGCCACTTGAGGCTTGACATTTTTTGTCAATGGGGATTGATATGGAGGTTCCCTCGGCACTTTTCCCCTTCCCCCGTCTTCCAGCGAGGTGATCAACTATTCTAATTATAGTACTCCGTGATTAACACTGCGGAAACCCGAGCATTGGAGGGAATGGTTCCCATTCTGGCTGGAGGTTCTCGATCGTGAAAACACCACAGTGCGTGATCTCCCCCTTAGAAAATACCTTTGCTCAATCAAGTTGAATGATCACAATTTTGGGCTCCAATCACCCTGGATTGAGTGGGACATTCTTTGCCAAGCCTCGTCCAACTGAAAGCCGAGCCAGGCACTCACCCTTACTAGATAGCGGTTAGGAATGCATCAAAAAATGTTTCCTTCGTATTTCTTGCTGCAGGATTTTTTATTCTACCTCCATCCAGGCGCATAGCTTCGTGCATTGTACATAAGCAAGCACAGAGACAGACAGACAGACAGACAGACACACGAAAGCGATTGTTCCTATAAGGCAGTCAAACCGCCACAGGGTGCTTCAAATGGTTCAGATCAAAGAGATCAGCTCATTCCATTTTTGCAATAACAATTCGATTTGATGTGTGCCACATATCCATCCCGTTATGTAGCTTGCCAGCACTTGTCTTAATTTCAACCTACCGGCTAGGTTTTGAACCAGTCTCCAGTGGTTCCTTCATAAGCAGTCAAATGAGAAGCCACGTCTTCATCGTGGTCTTCTAATCTCCAAGACGTGTCAGTCCGTTCTTCTGGGTATCTATTAGTCAACCCAAGCAAATCAAAATACTTTAGCTTTCACATCAGTGACGTGCTTCGATTTTGTGGGACCTGTTCTTCTGATCAGAATCCGAGATAACGCCGTCGAAATTCTTTGCAACGAGATGTCACCCCATGACAACTTTTGGCCAGACCATCCGTATCGACAGCTGACGTTTCGATGAGTATCTCTAGGACTGAGCTTGCTTATCCATGGAAGTTTTCATTTTCCTTTGGGTATGGAAGGGGGAGGGGAAGGGGGGGCGGTTGGTTCGAGAAGGTTTCCATCGCAGGGTAAAATCAAATTTTGCACTAAAGGTTACCATTTTTTCTCTTTTTGATGATCATGATCATGACTATGATTATGATGATGGTTAGAGAGCGATCCAGCGAAAACTAGCATTTATTTAGTCAACCGCTGTGTCTGCTTTCAACGTTGAAGGCAGTAATTACCACGTCTGTTGAAAACCCTTTTTTGAGTATTTGGGGGCAAAAACAGGAGGAATTTAAATTGCTGCTTAAAAAAAAACAGCCTCTATCCCTCTCTGGTAAGACAACCAGTCATGAACAACCTCAGGTAGTGATGTGAGATCTTATCGTAAGAGAACCTACATCTAATAATATTCAGAAAGCAACCAATTTGGTTTGGGAGGTCGGTCGCAGATTGCATTGCGTGAGGGTAATAGCCATAAATCAATTGCGATTTTGCTCAAATCTCTTCCGACCAAATTGTCCAATCGAGTTGAGATAAAAGCGGCCTTTTTGGCTCATGTGCCTTTGGGAGGTCTCAAACCCTCCCAAAATTCATTGCATCCGATGGAATCAACCTCCCAATCCTCTTCCACCACCTCCATCACCAACCCCCGAGTTGTCAAGTCCAATCTGTCAAGGTAGAAAAGAGAAGAGTCAGTACTGGTGCCACCCCTCTGGCGAGTAGTGAGCCATGGTTGCCCTTGATTGCCCATTAAGGCGCGAAGCGCGATAATTGGCCCTAAAATTGGGGTCCTTTTCCGCACTAAAACACCGAGTAGGTTTTCAAGCTCGAGGCTAAATTTGCGGCTGGCTTCGAGATTATGAAGATTTTTCTTTGGGTTGATCATCGACAATTTTGGGATGGGGAAAAACTCCGACGAGAGGATTTCGTTATTTCTTGTCGTCATTTCTCTTCCATTAGATCCTTGTAAACTTTGTAGACAGGTTGTAAATAGAGATTTTGGCACCAATTGTTCTCATTTGAGAGGTCTTCAAGTGTCGTTCGGTCCCCTCTTTTATGGCACATAATTACCCCACGATTCTTCGGCAATGAGGTTCAATGTCGTTCCTGAATCATTTATTGGCGGGTTTGGCAGTGTTTTTTTGTGAGTAATGAAATGGTGGCATTCGTTTTAGCATCGACTACAACTTGTTTCCTCGGTCCTTCGGACTCTCCCCCCTGTAATTCGTAAGTGAACAACAAGAACAACAACAACAACAACCAAATCCTTGAATGGAACTATTGGCCGTTTGTTAGGTTGGCCGATGTTTGCCGCACGGTCTGTACGTAGTAGATGCAAAGGTAGTTTAGTTACTCAATTCGAAGGGGGAGAGAGTGGGTTTCTACTCCATCCCAACCATGATTGAACCCCCTGATAGTTGTTCGTTTCGAAGGTGAACCAGGAGGCAAACGAAAAGGAGAGAGAGAGAGGTCCAAGGTTTTGTGTCGAGTCATGCAGCAATGGGGGCCAGCAGGCCAGTCAGTCAGAGGGGATTTTTCATTCTTCTGCCGTCTTCCTCGTCCGTCGTCCCGCCTCACGTTCTGCCCAAACTTGCAAGTTGCCCCCCTCCTCCTTCCAACCCAAAGTACTCCTCGGATCAGGGTTTGGGTTGGAAGGAGGCCGCATGAGACATTGCATTGCTGATCATAAGAGAAGAGACAGTACATTGAGATTTAAGGCTTGAGACGACGACCACGATGATTCTTTGTGGGGGAAGAGTAAGGGGGCTGGGAAGGGGGGGAGGGGGCGGTTAGGCGAGATCGAACCATGGTTTGGCGTCCCATCACAAAAGGTGCATCTGATAATGAAATGATCACGAAATGCAGCCAAATGAACGAACCCCTTTAACGTACACGAGAACATTTCTTTTGAAATCACGAAAGTGAGCTAGGGTTGACGCTTCTTGATTTCGTGCAGCGAGATTGCTTGGATGGAGCTATAGTGTCATGCAATCCGACCTCATGCACTTATTTTTCTTTGTTCATAAGAGCGGTGCTTTTTTTTCGCGGATGATTTTCTATTAGATCAAATTGGAACATTTCCATTTAGAAAACAGTTTGCTGTTTTCTCATAGGAGCATATTTAAAGATCAAATTAATTTTTTTTTTGTTATATGGTAGACTTTATTACAGGCCAAGGTTAGCCCAGATCTGCTATATATAAGACAAGTAAAAGTTGTACATACATTACTACGTGACTTTAATTTCAATTTGATACTACCGGAGATTATGATCAAAAAAAATCTTCTTGCGAATACAGTTATTTCTTCTTGCTGATTTGTTCGCCTTTCGCTTTTTTAAATCCCCTCTCTTTTCATTGTTTACAGGCGGGTCAGCTGTCGGGGCATGCCGGTCAAATCAGCTGTTTTCGTCTTGAGCGTGTAGCTTGTCAGCTGTGTCACCAAAATAAGGCATCAATTTGCCAACGGATTAAAGTGACCAATCCAACTTTCACCGCCAGAATGAGGGAATTCATCGAAGGATGGCATATAATGCAAATCCTCGGAGAAGGCACCTTTGCCGAGGTCAACCTCTTGGTCAATCAACAGACCGGGGAGGCTTGTGCCATGAAGCAAGTGTGGGTGAATCAAAGTACAACCAAGAAAGGGGTGTCGGAGCCCACCAATCTGGTGGAACCTCCTCCCGATTTCCTACCCATGGACTCTGAGAAGATTCAGAAGGAGATTGCTCTGCACAAAGTAGTGAAACACGAGAACATTGTCAATTGTTATGGGGCTCGCTTGGAGCGCAACGTTCAATTCATCTTCTTGGAATATTGTAATGGAGGAGAGCTCTTTGATCGCATTGGTAAGCATAAACCCTTCTCAAGTTTGTTCGTAATGCCATTAAGGATCATCCCTCTTTGATCCTTCGATTTTCCTTCGGTCGTAGTACATAATTGTCGCTCAAGGGTTGTAATCGGACTCATCCGTGACCTGAGTGAGTGTAAGTGTGGGCACATGATCCTCTTTAAAGTGGAACAGCACGGCTTTGTCAGATAATTATGGTCCATTAAGTCTTTCCCAGTGGTTCATGTTTCTCGCTAATCAAGATCGTTTTACCATTTCCCCGAGTGATATTTTCATCCTTTTGCTTTCTCTTTCAGAACCTGGTCTCGGGATGCCCGAAAACTTGGCCCAAAGCTTCTTCCTTCAGTTAATATCAGCCGTGGTAAGTTCTACTGAACAAGTATTTAGAGGGCATCCGCGAAAGAAAATCCCTCCTTGGGGCCTTTCTTTAAAAAAAAATCCAGACCTCGCAAATAATCCCATTTTGAAAGCGAGTCATGCTTCTGTCTTCTAATCTGATTGGCTTTGGTAACTAACCGGGGTGAAACTTCGACCGGGATTTTAGTGACAGTTCGCCAGGGATGAGAGCCAATTTAATTTTGAGAGGATCTGGGATTAACCCGCATGTCATGTGTATTAGTAGCTGTTGTTGGCCGTGTGTTCACATCAAAGACTGAGGCCTTTTACGTCCAATATTTTGGAACCTGATCTACTTACCCTCTCAGATGTGGGGAACTCCCGTTCATAAAAATATATACAAGTGACATGGGCTGAAATGTTTGAAAAAAGGATGCCCTGTCGGCCGATTGTCCTGTATCTAGATTTTAGTGTGAGGAATAAAGTACTATCCTTGATTACAACAAAGGCAAAAAGTGATAGTTGGTCGAAGAAGGATGTCGTCACAAAAGTGGACACATTCCAAGACCTCTTTGTCAGATCTGTGGAAGAATCTTGGTTGGAATGCGGTGGTTGGATCGATAATAGAGAGTGGGTGAGTGTCGTGTGTTATTGGCTGCTCCGCAACCACTTTGGTATCACCAGGATGCATGGTGGTGGTTCATTTTCCATGGTCTTGGATACCAAATGGTTGAGGGGGAGCGTCATGGCATCTCCCGTCTGTGCTCATCCCGTGGAATTCCAAGTCTGATTAGTACCCCAAGAGGTTCACGTGGAGCGAGTGTTGTCCGTCCATATTACTTTACGACAACTTATTATCATAAGTATTATTATTTGACTGGTTTGTGTGTGTTTGTAACACTGCCTTGTTTGTGTTCTGGGTAAGACTGTGTTCATAGACACACGCTGACACATACATTGTATAGGGGAGTGTAGATGCACAACACACTAAAGATGAAGATCATCCAAATGATGTGATCCAAGTACGACTAAACTGGTTTGACCGCTGACGACTGTAGTCTCGTCCTCCTCGTCCTCCTCCTCCTCCTCCTCCGTTCTCAATCAAAATTTCAAGACTACTAACGTACTTGTGTAGTGAGTGGTGTGTTCAAAAGGCAAGCTCTTTGTTTCAGGAATATCTCCACTCCATTGGCATTGTGCATCGAGACATCAAGCCCGAGAACATTCTTCTCACAGATGGAGACGTGCTCAAACTCACGGACTTTGGTCTGGCCACTGTCTTTCGGCACAAGGGCAAGGAACGCAAATTGGAACGCCCCTGTGGAACCATGCCCTACATGGCCCCTGAACTCTTCACCAAGAGCACCTATCAAGCCGAACCCTGTGACATTTGGTGTTGCGGTGTGGTGCTTATGGCCATGCTTGTCGGGGGTAAGTACGAGGATAATATCTTAAGCCTTCGGGAGCTCACTTGGTATGTAGTAGCGAGGGTTTTGGGAACCTCGCTCCTCTTAGGAGCCCTGCAATGCACTACTTCGATCGGGGCTTTCTTCTGAGGCCCAAGAGCCTCCTCTACTTATCAAAGTGGATGACGAGCCTTTGGGAGCTGGAAATGTGGGTCAAACCCTGGCAAATGAGAATTGGAATTTTCCAACCTTCGATGGCTCTCCAATCTCAATCGACGGAAGGCTACTGAACCAGGGTTCGAAAGAGCAACCTGCTTGAGAGAAGGGGGTCTGGGGGTGATGGTTGTAGCCTTAATCCTGTCAAGAGCACATTTCCTCGATGCCTCTTACTCCATCATAAAAAAATGGAAGCCAAGTTCCACATTAGGCACTGTTTCTTTCTGTCCCCGCAGTATCGCCAAGTGCTTTACTTTCTCGTTCTCTATCCAAGTAGCATGAACTCATTCTGGAAATGCCTTCTTGTCCTTTTGTTGTGCGGAAATGTGTAACGAAAGACAAAGGAGCCAAAGAAACTCGATTGAGTCGGCTTTCTCGAAACATGACTTTCCTAGTGGTGTTGTTTTCCTAGCGGTGGGGGCGAATGCATAGTTCCCGTTGCTCGAGTTGAACATGCCATTTAACTGCAGTCAGTACACCATTTAAATATTGTCAAAACCGGAGCAGGTCCCTTCATTGTGCGAGTTTTTTTTGTGGGAATAACGAGGTCAATAGCTTCGTTTCTTTGCGACAGATTCCATCGGGGTCGGCTCAAAGTTGCCAGAATCAATTCTTTTCTTTGTCTTTCGGAACGGATTGAGTGTGTCGAAGTGTGATTTTAGAGGACTCGGAAAGATGGGCTTTCGAAGTGATCCATGTATAACACACCCCAGAATAGTCTATTGGGATGGAAAGAGGAACTTTTGTCGTTAGCTGCCCATCTTACATTCCCTCAAGCATGGGTGGGAGGTGGAACCAGAGATATGTGGTTCCAACAGGGTGGATCACATTTTGAATTCATTTCGGATCGTCGGACCTCGCATCATGAACAAATAGCTCAACAACAGCACTCGTTCAACTTATGCTCTCAAGCTTGCTCGTTACTTAACCTCTGGAAAAGTCTCTTTGAAACACCCGATTTGTCCCAAAAGCCGGTTGGTTGGTTGGTCGGCTGGTTGGCAGAACCATCTTCGTCTGTTTTCCAAGCTCGGAGGAACTGTAAGACCCTGTTCCAAAAAAGGCTCGAGGATGGAGCGGCCACCAAAGTGGAAAGAACTCGGGAATCGCACACCCACACTCACAAAACAGAGGGGAAAGTAGTTGGAGAAGTAAAGGAAGGGAGACGGAGTAGTAGTAGCTTTGTTGGATAAGAACGAGAGCGACAGGAGGAGCTGTAGGGTCTCTAGCTTTGACACAATTGACCCAAGAGGAAACGAAGAAGGCACGGAAGAGACCCACTTTCTCTTGGCAAGGAAACATGAATCCAGATTTTCCTCGCTTGAATGAAGATATGCTCGAAGGGATGGATGGGATGGATGAATGGTGAGGGGTAAAAAAGTTGTCAAATGTTTCTAATATGTTGCCTGTCGACTACTTGAATGGCAAGTGCCAAATTCGATGGTAGGGCGTAACGGGCGGAAAAAAATGGATCCGTGTTGTGGCCCACGAGTTCTCTCCACTAAAGTTGGATATGCTTACAAACTTTTGCCGGCACTTCCAATCCTTCTGTGCTACGCCTAGTTGTGAACGACGACGTCGATATAAAAGTGTGTGTGTTCCACTTTCCCCTCTCGCTCTCTCTCTCTTTCTCTCTTTCTGTTTCTCTCCTCCCATTTCTCCTTCCTCGACTGTTCTAGTTCGACTTGGTGTTCCATTTTGGACCAAAGGAAGACGATGGCGACGACTGGTTGGTTGGTTGGTGGGTTGGTTGTGTTTGGTAGATGGGGATGGTTGTGCGTCCACTTCTTCCACTCCCCCTGTATGGAAAGTCGGCGGTCGGTGTTTATGAGAACAAAAAGTTCTCGTTGTGAGGAATATCCCCTCCAAAGATCAGTTCTGCAACGGCCTCCAAAGCCTCTGCACTTCTTCGTCTTGTTCTCTCGACCGTTTTCGACTTGACCTCGTTTCATCCTCCAAGAAGACGAACCAAAGTAGGATCCCACTTTCACCTTTTTCTAATCACATTCACCTCGGAAGCAAGCAAACAAACATTTATTGAACTATTTACGAGATTGATTTTGCTAGCTGACCTCGTCTGATTCCTCTTGATGATGATTGTTTGCTCTTCTCAAACAGTTATTATAGATAACGAGTGTCTTGAGTGCTTGACCTCCTCCTGGATTGCCTCTTTCAACGACGACTTTGATTCATTTTTCAGAGTTGCCTTGGTCGCAAGCTTTGCCTCACGAGACCAGTTATGTTCAGTGGAAAAATCATGAGTACACACGATCTCCATACCAAAGACTGGGAAACCTCCCGTTGTCCTTGCTCCGCAAGATGCTCGCCCACAGCCCATCCCAACGATATTCCATTCAGAAGATCAAGAACCATCTCTGGTGCAAGACCAGATTCACGGATGACGGTAAGGACCACCCAGATGACACGATAATATTCCATAGTTTTTTTTGTTTTTGTTTTTTGCGTGCTCCATTTTGTTCGTCAATCCAATCCCAACAACCCTCTGCGATCGGGGTCAGGTACTATTGTGACTCTGGGGTTGCCATCTCTGTGCTCAGGGTCTAAGTGGTATCTGGCCTTGTCCGGGGACTCGACAGACCGACAGAAGACCCAGAGGATTGCTCACAAGGATTGATAATGATCATGCTTTTTTACTCATTCTTTCATGGAGTTCCATTCGGTTTCGGTTCCATTTTGTTTGCGTCTGCCTCTTCTTTGGTGGTCAAGCTGTATGACTTTCACATGCTCTGTCTCATAAAGCTAGATTTTACCAAAGCAGAGTTCAGCTGCCCGTTCCTCATCCTCATTTGCCGTTGTTGCTTTTGTTTGGTTCAGTTCTCATCTTTGGTGGTTTAGCTGTATGACGGCCTTCAAGGTCGGACGAGACCCTTGGCGTTAGACTCATTTCCATGGGGTCGAGTTCTGGCCTCTCACGCGGCTATAACACCAAAGTTGATAGCCAACCACGTTATCTTCAGTTCGATTTTCATTGATTTCATGTGGCTTACCATTTGCTTTTATTGCTGATTGCTTGTTCCAAAGTGTTCCCAACCTTCAGTGCCAAGTTTTGCTTCACCTCGGATCTTTTCAGATGGAAACATGATTGAGCCGGTCCTGGTGCGACCGCATCATCTGAGAAACGTGAACCCCGACGAAGTGTTGGGCATGTCCCAGCCAGCCAATTTGGTCTTCTCCCAAAAGCGATTGGCCACGCCCAATGGCGGCGAACCTCCATTAAAGATCACCCGAGAGGACTCAAACAAGACCAATAGTCGGGACAAGGAAAACCAAACCAAGAGTATTCTCATTGAATATGGCGCACTCTCGCAGCCGGCCAGGGTAAGTGTTATTAATGAGCCTCTGGCAACCACGTCCATCGCAACTTAGTTGGGCCTCTTGTTGTTTCTAGCTATCCATGGGATATTCTGGCACTCAAATGAGCAACTCCAGTCAAAGTGGAGGGGATCATATCAACCATTACCAACGTCTGGTCAAACGCATGACCCGATTCTGGGTAGATACGGGCTACGAACGCACCGAGCAGTATCTCAAGTCATTGATGGCCAAGATGGGCATTGCTATCGTCAGAAAGGCCCGAGGCATAGTAAGTGATTGGAGATGCCGTCTCTGAACATATTCGTTTTCATTTCCCTCATTTTGCGTTTGATTCTCGTAGTTTGTGATCGAGTCCAAGGATGTGCGAGGCTCACCTTTGGTATACAAGTGCACGTTTATTCAGATCGATGGAAAGATCCTGGTGGATTTCCGTTTGATTCGCGGCTGTGGCCTCGAGTTCAAACGTACTTTCGCTCACTTGAAGGCCAATTGTGAGCCCATCTTGGACAAGGCTCCGATCCTGTGGACCAACCTGGTGGCTCCGGATTCGATCCCGGTGGCTTAGGATCGGGAACAATGTTGACACTTACCGCTGTTGGAATGTTACTATCATGTGTATCGCAGATTTGAAATATACTGCATAAGAATGGGATCCGCTGGTTTTGACATAGTGATTTCTCGATGATTAAACGACCTTTGAGAAAGAGGAATCTTGACCCGTGATGGGCTTTAAGGGGACATTAGTGACGGATGTATTTGCTATGACTTTACATTCTAATAGTCAAAGAAGTTACGTGGAATATGCCATTCAACATGCAGAAGTCGTTCCTGGGTAAAAGGCACGAATGTGAATGCCCGGCATTGTTCTCATTACTTGAGTTTACAAATTTGGCGTGAGAAATTGGGTTAAAAGCCAAAAATAAGAAAAACAGACCAAGGGCATTAAATTGAATTTGGAGGGGACCCTGGATCTCCGTAGCATTTCTTTCGAAGTCTTGCATGTTTGCTAGCAAGTTCTAACCCCAAAACATTGGGGCAAATTTCCAAAGGCTTTTTAGGCCTTTTTTTCCTTTGTTTTCGTAGTGTCTTAATGTCAAAAATTGCATTAAAGAAATATCAATTTCTCAATAAGATGAAGAAAATCAATGAACAAGTAAGTAAATGCAATTGCATTTTTGTCACAAAAAAGCGCAGCAAAGGAGCTTAAAAACGACCTTTTAGGCATTATAGCATTTTATTTTCATCTCTTTTTCACATTTTCCTATCCTTTTTGCTAATTTTTGCTAGTTGTTGATGCATGTTTGCCCAACTTAAACTCATCATTTTGGCCAAAACGGCACCCTCTTTTTCGAGGTTTAGGAATGACTAGGGCTGGCCAAGAGTGGCATGCTGGAAATTGTACATTTGACATTTTTCTGCAATGCATTTGCAATTTCAGCCAAAAAGGTACAAATATTTGTGAAAATTCATGACATTTTCAAGTAATATGGTCAATTTTAGGGAAGAATGTGAAATGTTACTAACAGATTTTATTTCAAATGTCTTTGAAACAAGGTAAACAAAGGTATGAAGTAGATGGCAGACATATTACCAACCACCTGTTTATGTATTTCGTCAATTTACCATTGCCATTTTTTCAAATGTCTCTATCTCAAGTCTTGGAACATTGTTTTGTTTGAGCAATGAACTTCTCCTTTCAAAATCAGGCACATGTTGACGTGTTTTCACGATTTTTGCGCTAAATGGTCATGAGTTGGTTGGTTAATTTCGGAAGAATTGACTTACCATTGAACTTGAATGTGGGCGAGAATGTAATCGAGGTAATTCTGACACCACTGTAGGTCAGCCTGAACAGAAGCTGGGTTGTTCCGTTTCATTCAAGTGGTTCCACCACAAGGATAAAAATTGCAACTTGAGCCCCATCATAACATAACCCCTTCAACATTTCGTTCTTCCAAATGGGGATCTTTTGTATTCTGTAGGGGCTTCTACTCAGAAATTGGACATACTGTCAATGATTTTGATTTGTACCCTGGTGGTCCTCAGTATCTTGACTGCGAATGGAACTTCTTGACCCCCAGTGACGGCTGAAATGAAAACGTGCCATGGCATTATTTCAAGTTCAACTTAAAAAATGAGGCTACTTCTGCCAGAAAGAAAATCGCGGCTCTGACCTTCTGATTTAACCTCGCAACCTCTACCAAGCATGGTGGTGCTGAAAGAGCGCTGAAAGAGCGTTTCACAACAAACCAACACACGTGTGTCAGTCAGTAAGAAGTGACTGAGGGATGCATTGACGCATTAGCTTATAGTTCCAAGAACCCGTCTGGACCCATGGGTCGAAGTAAAAAAGGCTTCAATTGGCGGGCCCGTCAACCCGTGGCGGGCCATTACACCGACGAGAAGCAAATTCAGGCCCTGGAAAAGAGCTACGTGCCCCCCTGGG
The DNA here is from genome assembly GCF_007210705.1 of Tigriopus californicus. Classification (NCBI taxonomy): domain Eukaryota; kingdom Metazoa; phylum Arthropoda; class Copepoda; order Harpacticoida; family Harpacticidae; genus Tigriopus; species Tigriopus californicus. The sequence goes on from NC_081446.1 coordinate 12,727,199, forward strand.
ATAAGGGCGCGAATGAGCCCGATCCCGGGCAGGTGGATTTGAAACGCGGGCACGATGAGGCCAATGCGTGGATTCTGCCCGCGCAAAAGCGCTGCTTCAAGCGGGAAAAGAGCCTCCATCTGCCCAGCACCAAATTGTTGAGCAAAAAGCGTCGGAAACACTTGGAGAAGGTGGTCCAACAGAAGCACAAGAAGGCCCAGTGGGCCCAACTCATTCAGGATCTGGGTAAGGCCACACCAGCCAAAAGCCATCCCATTAGCATTGCCCCAAGAATACATGAAGTATTCATGAACTTGCCATGCCTTTCCAACATGAATTCTGCAGGCTACTCCTTTGATCCTCATGATGGGTTTTCCTACATGACGATCCCATTGGAATGGCTCATAGGTCCCATTAGCATTGATGACCGTACTATGGCATTGTGGGTGCGTGGCCATGGGGCCGGGTTTTCTGGCCCTGCCAAGTTTGATCAGCACATACGAGTCCATACACTGGTTTGTGGTAACAGTTCGATTAGGAAATCCCGAAGAAAATATCAATACTTGACTAGGCCATGCATTGAACTCTCCTAGAGGTATTTTGAGCCCGTTCCAGTGGCACGAACCACACAGTTAGTCCTCATATTTGTTTTGTCATCAAAGGCCGCTCTTCCTTCCATGGGTCTTCATTCAACTTGATCTTTATAGGCCAAGTCCAATGCGATCCCCAAGCCCTGGACCAAATGACGTCCATCTCCATGATCCAGACCAAAGGCCTCAAACGTCAATTCGCCGAAGATCAATACCGAGAGCAACATCCCGAGCTTTTCCCCACCCAATCCGAATCCTCGTCATTGGCCCGCCTCACCCCAAATCAGCCCCTCAAACGGGCGAAACTCAAGAAACTTTGGCCCAAACCGCCCGCACCCGAATCCAGAGCTCCAGATGTCCTGGGCTTGGAAGAGCCATCCTCGTCCGAGGCCTCCAGCTCGGAAGACGACTCCGAAGACGAACCTCCGGCAGTCACGCCCATCGAGTCTTCCCCCCCAGCCCCGCCTCAAGAGGCCGCCGACGCCCGACCTGTTGTGGTCCCACCCCCGAAATCCGGGAAAATCCCACGGACCTTGCCCATCAATCGGGGCGTGCCCAATCCCAGTACTTTCATCAGTGTCCATCGCCATCCCGAAGTTCAAACTAATCGTGAAAAATTACCCATCCTAGCCGAAGAACAGATCATCATGGAAGCTATTCATGACCATCCTGTGGTGGTTTTGGCCGGTGAAACGGGTTCAGGTAAAACCACGCAAGTCCCTCAATTCTTGTACGAGGCCGGGTATACCAAGAGTGGCAAACTGATCGGCGTAACCGAGCCTCGTCGAGTGGCCGCCATGTCCATGTCTCAACGAGTTGGATTCGAGATGAACTTGCCCGATCTGGTCTCGTATCAGATCCGATTTGAAGGGAACACTTCCGAACAAACCCGGATCAAATTCATGACTGACGGTGTGCTCTTGCGCGAAATGGCCAAGGACTTCCGATTGCGCAAGTATTCGGTTATCATCATCGACGAAGCCCATGAGCGGTCGGTGTTTACCGATATTTTGATTGGGAACTTATCCCGAATCGTTCCTCTTCGAGCCAAGGACACTGAAAATGGTCCCTTGAAGCTGATTGTCATGTCGGCCACGCTTCGGGTCGAGGATTTCACGGAGAACTCCAAGTTGTTTAAAACAGTGCCACCCGTGATCAAGGTTGAGAGTCGACAATTCGAGACCACGTGTCATTTCCAGAGAACCACCCCCGATGACTATGTGTCGGCTGCCTTGAAAAAGGCGTGTAAAATTCATCGAGAATTGCCCGAAGGTGGTATCCTGATCTTCGTGACTGGTCAGCAAGAGGTCAATCAATTGGTCCGGAAACTCCGGGACTTGTATCCATCCAAAAATCTTGAAAAAGACCAGCTGGACGACTTTAATGGACTGGATGAAGAAGACGAGACGATTGAGAAAACCCTAAGAAAAGCGACGCTCAAGCGAAAGAAAGGCCAACAATCCAAAGTTCCGACGAGGTCTGGCCCAATGGCAAAGGGTGTTTTGCCCCGAGTTGACTTGAATCAATATCGAGCCATTCCTCTCGATGACACGGAAGCTGATGCAATGAGGGATGATCAGCCAGAAGAAGAAGACGTCTTGGAGGCCGATCCGGAGTCCTTGGGCGTGACTACAGGCGGGCAACCCCTCTGGTGCTTGCCCTTATACTCCTTGCTGAATTCCGACAAGCAAGCCCGAATCTTTGAACCAGTGCCAGAAGGTCATCGGCTATGTGTCGTGTCCACCAATATCGCGGAAACTTCCCTAACCATTCCTGGTATCAAGTATGTCGTGGATTGTGGAAAGGTCAAGACCAAGTTCTACGACAAGCTGACCGGCGTGACCACCTACCAAGTGACTTGGGGATCCAAGGCTGCGGCTAATCAGCGCGCCGGTCGGGCTGGTCGAGTTGCCCCCGGCCATTGCTATCGGTTGTTCTCCAGTGAAGTGTTCAAGAACGATTTCCCCCTCCACGCTCAACCTGAGATCTTGAAAAGGCCAGTAGACGATCTTGTGCTCCAGATGAAGGCCATGGGCATCATGAATGTGATCAATTTTCCTTTTCCCACTCCTCCCGAAATGAGTCAATTGAAAGTGGCTGAGCGTAGGCTACTGTCCTTGGGAGCCTTGCGATTCGATAAGGCCAGTAAGATTCATCAAATCACACCTCTGGGCAAATCCATGTCGGCTTTTCCCGTGGCCCCGTGTTTTGCCAAGATGTTGGCTCTAAGTGAGCAGCAGAACCTTATGCCTTACACCATCTCCCTTGTCTCGGCCTTGACAGTCCAAGAAGTCCTTTTGGAAACACCAGTGGGCAATCACGAGGACTCTTTCAATCAAGACGAAGTCCGCAAAATTCGGAAGATTTGGGCTGGAAAGGGTAATCATCTTTTACTGGGGGATCCCATGATTCTTTTGAAAGCGATTCACGCCGCTGAATACGAAGCAGGGAGTCGTGGCAACATGCTCGATTTTTGCAATCGATACGCATTAAGGCATAAGGCCATGATTGAGATCCGCAAACTTCGTCGACAGCTCACCAACGAAGTCAACCTTGTGCTTCCCCACATAAACTTAGCCTTGGACCCCAAGATGAGCCTCCCCGACGACAATGAATCGAATCTGTTGCGCCAAATCGTTTTAGCCGGCATGGTCAATCAAGTTGGGCGACGGCTCGAGGTTCCACCCAACATCACCGATCCCAAAGAACGTGCCAAGCTCGAAAACGCCTACCAATGTGGCAATCTGGCTGATCCGGTTTTTATGCATGGACGATCCATCTTCTTCTTGAAGAAGAAGACCGTCAAACCCCCCGAATGGATCGTCTATCAAGAAGTCTTTGAGACGGATCGGATGCATATTCGCGGTATGACGGCCATTGAGCCAGAGTGGTTGCCAGTGTTCGCCAAGACTCTCTGCAACTTCCTGCCGCCTTGCCAGGAACCTGAGCCCTGGTACGATATCGAAAGTGGGCGAGTCATGTGTAAAATCAATGGGACTTTTGGCCCTCAAGCTTGGCCTTTACCCACTCTTACGCTTCCATATCCGGACACGCCAGATGGCGGTGCTGTGAAATATTTCGCGCGGTTCCTTTTGGAGGGATTGGTCACTGATAAATTGGATTCGTTGAAAGAAGCTCTATTGGTGCGACCACTGACCTTCACCAGAAGCGCCTCATATCAGGGCGAGCATGTCAAGAAGTTCCTTCAGGCTTTGGCAGACGAAAAGGTTGCTTGTCGTGCTTCGTTGGCTAAAGTGAGTAAGAAGAACCCCGAATTCCTGCTGAATGAGTTCAAGGCCTTTGTTCCGAAAGCGAAGGTGAAATCATTGCCCTCCATATGGCCTTTATGCTGAATTATATCATTTTCGTGTTCTCGGTAATTATGTGAATATAATTTTTTGAATTCCGGATTTGTCTAGTTTTCCTTCATCTGTTGGCGTTTTCACTTATCCTTGGTAGCTTTCATCGTCATTCATAGAAATAATGACTCTTGTGAAAACGATTTCAAGGTCAAATACCTTGGAGGTTTTTTTTAATAATGACCAAATATCGGTATCTGATTTCAATCCCACGTGTGACTGTCGTTTCTGAAAACCACTTTCCGTGGGTACAAACTATCTGAAAACTAAGAAGACGAAATGCCGCTGTTGGAGACTTTATCCTGTATTACGAGAGAATATTTTTTGTCACAAGTTATTGAAAATCGATTTGAAAGAGTCCATACGTCAGGTCAGTCACGTTCTTTTCTCAAAACTTTGCGCGACGTAAGGCAAATATCAGGTCGAGCATGTCAAGAAGTTTCTTCAGGCTTTACTCAAGAGTAAACCCGCCTAAAAAGGTCGGTCTTTCTAATTCAAGTTCTAAGACGAGCACTGGCCCCAAAGTGTTAGAAGAACTAGACCTGGTTTCAATTCTGAAACTGCCAAAATTTAGGAAGACTTTGTCTAAAAAGAGTTGCAAATTAGCGAAAAGGATGAAGCGCACTTCGAATCCAGTAATTGTGGCTGGTCTCCAAAAAAAGTTGGACGTAGTTCAGGGTAAGATTAAGGCCTCCATCGAATATGACCAGTTACAAACTGAGAGTAAGGTGGTTCAGGAGGTCAGGTCGAATCCGAAGGCATTTTTCTCTTATGCGAACTCTAAGAGAAAAATGAAACACTCTGTTGGGCCTTTTGAGGTTGATGGGGCAGCCATTAGCAATGTAGAGACTATGGCTAACATGCTTGGAGATCAGTTCTCTAGTGTGTTTTCAACCCCACTGAGTTCGGAAGCAACAGCTCATTGCTCTGAAGATGAGTCTGTTGAGATTGACATGGTTAGTCAAGCTGAGCGTTTAGATGATCTTGTAGTCACAGATCAAGATGCTTTAGAGGCCATAAGGGACTTGAGGCTTTCCAGCTCTCCTGGTCCTGATGGTGTGACATCTCAGTTTCTGATGAGATGCTCACTGGTTCTCGCTCCTGTTTTCTCGTACTTGATGCGCTGCATCTTGGATCAGGGCAAGTTTCCATCTTCACTAAAGTTAGCTCATGTTGTTCCAATTTTTAAAGGGGGAGATAAGTCGCTCCCCAGTAATTACAGGCCGATTTCTCTCACTTCGAATATTGCGAAGGTGTTTGAGAAGATCATGAAGTTCAAACTTGTTGAATTTCTTGATATTCATGAAGTCCTTCCTCCTAGCCAGCATGGGTTCCGAGCACATTTTAGCACGGTTACCCAACTGATTGAACATATTGAGCGGGTTATTGAGGGACTAGAGAGTCATGAATCAGTTGATGTAGTTTATCTCGACTTTGCCAAGGCCTTTGACAAGGTAGATCATGGGCTTTTAGTTAACAGGCTCCATGAAATTGGGATCCAAGGCAGGGTTCTCAATTGGTTAAAAAGTTTCATTTCTGGTAGGAAGCAATTGGTTAAGGTTGAGGGATCCCTTAGTGACATACATGATGTCAAGTCAGGTGTTCCCCAGGGTTCGATCTTAGGGCCCCTCTTGTTTATAATATTCGTTGCCCCGCTTCAAAAGCTTAGTATCACTGCCAGTCTCTCTTCTTATGCTGACGATACAAAGTTAGTTTCTGGTAGGAATGGCCAAGATTCCAGTAGCCTTGCAAAGGACTTAAATCGAATCTACTCTTGGGTAACTGAGAGTAATATGGCCCTGAACGGAATGAAATTCCGCTCAATGACATTTGGGTCAACTCCTTTAAATACTCCACTCGTAGATAATGGAGGTAAAGATATTGAGCAGGTCTCATCTATGAAAGATCTAGGTGTAGTCCTCCAAAATAATGGAAAGTTCGATGAGCATATCCAGCTGAAGGTGGGTAAGGCTTTTCAAATGTGTGGTTGGATATATCGCACGTTTAAGTCCAGAGATAGCATCACGATGCTAACTCTGTACAAGTCGATTGTCCAGCCACATCTTGAATACGCCTCACCCATTTGGGCTCCAATGAGTTCAGCAGGTTTGCAAAAGGTCGAGCAAGTCCAAAGATGTTTCACTAGGAACATCACAGGAATGAGAGAGCTCTCGTATTGGGAAAGGTTAGAACGGTTGGGATTGTACAGTACTCAGAGAAGGTACGAAAGGTATCTGATATTGTACGTTTTCAAAAGTATCCATGAGCTTTGTCCCAACCCAGGGTTTAGGGTCAATTCTAGTGACCGTAGAGGCTTAATGTGCGTTTTGAGAGCACCTTCAAGTCTTCGAGAATCCAGGCTAGTTCGAACAATGAAGTCCACATCTCTTCTTTCTCGGGCTCCTTCATTGTTTAATTTGCTTCCCTCTGATATTCGTAGGGAATACGTAGGCCTTGTTGATCCGGTTGCATGTTTCAAGTCAGACTTGGACAAATTTTTACTCAATTTCGCATTCCTGATCAACCATATATTCAAGGACTAGCTCGGTCTGCCAACTCAAATTTGTTGGTAGACCAAATATCATACAAAGATTGAAAGGTAATAAATAGACGAATTATAACCTTTCATTTTAATAGTACTGGGGATTACATTCCCTGTACAGCGATTAGATAAGCCCGAGAAAAATCAAACAAAAAAAAAACAAAAACAATTGCACGTTATTTTTGAAGGAACGTGAATACGTATGAGTGAGCAATGCTCTCTTCAATAGCTTTTGTCTAGTATGTAATGTATGTAAAGTTTTATTTCATTACTTTGTTTGTCAAACGCCTTCCCGAAAGGCATTTAAGCACATGGCGGGCAATGTTAGATGGTTCATTTTCAAGCTTCATCAAACATAGTAAACAACTTTTGATGAGAAACTCCTGGACGTCTCTTTTGGAATAGGCGATCTTGGCCACGAATACTCCTAATGAACACATAACCATGTAATGCCAAAATGTTGTGGATAGCATGCTTGCTCCAAGGATCAACTTCCACCAATATCACGCCGATATCGACCTTGTCCCATGGAATCGTTTGCAGAATCTCCAATTCAGCTCCCTCCACATCTAGGCTGAGGAGATCGACTCGAGGATTGCCCAAAGCCAATAGAATTGAGTACAACGGAAAACATTGAACCTGCGAATGTATAAAATATATTGGCCAACCACAAGTGCAAGTCAAAATGCCATAATGGCTATGTATGTTCCCTTTTTCCATACATTTGTGGAAACATACTAAATGGAAAAACAAAATATTTAATTGTGGGTCTCAAAATCATCAAAGTACCGTACATAACTTCTCCTCTAACGGCAAAGCACGATATAAGAAAAAATAAATGCAAATTCAATATAGATCATGAAATGTCAATCAATTGCATTTTATTTTGCAGATGTAGCAGGACATTACTCAAATTTTCAGATAAGTATTTGTTCTATCCAAAACACTTCATGCGTTTATGAAATTGGGCACTTAAAGTAGTACGCTTACCCCACCCATATCAGACAAAGAGTATAAATACCTTTAATACAATGCCTGAAAAAAAACTTTTATCTGGCTTCTAGCTCAATACAAAAGCTCAAGTGGATTGCTTCCGAACCCGTGGTTTAAACCCACGAGACCGAGAGAGAAGATTTTTGACTTATTCGCTCTGCCTCTTAGACCGTTGGGCTACAAAAGCTATTTCAACCACTTAGGCATAATTCATATATGTATCAAAAAGGGCTAATGCCAATCAGCCAATCGAATTACTAGTCTGTGTTCAGTTAAAATCTCGGACTCAAACCTCTAGCATTGTTACTTGACGTTGAAATAAGGTACGTATTATTCCGGGCCCTAATAGTGACAAATATCTCATTGGTATGTACGAATATGAACTAGTTAGAATGCCTGTTACCCGAGATTCGAAAGAAATTCTTCGATAGTTGCTCCAAGTGCGTTGCTGCGATATGCTTCTTGGGACGTTGACTCCTTTGATCCCTCCCACGTGTCCAGCGTTCAAAAATGTCACCTCTTCTGCGTAATTGTGCACGGATAGACAGCCTTGTAGACTGTGGCAGTTCCTGTGAAACAGATTGAATATGTTTTCCTTGAGAAAGCTTCTGAAACTAGGTTGAAACTCATAAGTGAAAAGCTGACTAATAGTTCATTTTTGAGGGCTAAACATATAGAACACCTTTTTTATCAACATAAAGGCTTCAATAATGTCTTTGAATAGCTGCTGAATACTTTCTTTTTCAATAAAAACGCAGTCAAGGGTTATGAAATTGGGATGAATTGTCAAAATATATCATAAAAAAGGGGTTGTAAAAATAAGTTGTCATTTTGGTCCAAAAATTTTTTTTACGTTATGAAAATCAGCCAAATAAAGTTCCAAAAGCGTAAAAATAAGTTATAAAAAGATGGGAAAAGTTTTTAACTTGTTTTTTTTTTCAAATGTTATGGTGGTTTTTAAGACAAAACATGCTTGACTATTGTTTCTCACCATCTTCTTGCTTTATGGGCTGAGAAATGCTTGCCTTTACCTCAACAAAAAATTAAAATTCTATAAAGACTCTTCAATGAAAAACACATTTTTGAAGCATCCTGAAATCATGGTCCAGGACAAAACAGATGAGTGGTTTCTAGAATCAAAGCCATCAATGAGTCAGCATCCAAAGCAATTTTATACATGGTATAGATCATGGAAAAAGTAAAATTCACCCTCACTTACCTAGCACTGCGAATTAATATATGCACGCATTCTTAGGGAAGCGATGATCAAAGTAAAGGAATTCATCAAAAATGGTAAAAATAAATTCGAGGTGTGTGTGTATATAACTGTTTTCATCTTTTTTTTAAGGGGAAAATAGTTAAAGGCTATCATAAGGAATTTGCTGTACAGGGTGGAGATAAATTAAGGGCCATTCAATCTTTCTGCCATCCAAAAATCCTTTTCCCACCCTAGTGATATTGCGCCTCAAATTTCCATTAAAATAGATTATTGAAAAACCTAACATTATACCATGAATGATACAATTTTAGTCGAAAGCAGTTTGATAACCCTTTGACTTTTGCCCGTCCGTTGTAAAGGGATTCGCCGTTCTTGCATGAAGTTCTTTACTCAAGAATGGTTCAAGGACGGACGCCGAAAGTCTCACCCACTTCCCTCGGCCTCTTGTCAGTCATCAGCAGGTCCTTAGTCATGGTTTTGACCTCAAGACTGTGTTGACCTCCATTGTCGAATACGTTTTTTGTGGCAAACAATGTAAAGGTTACCAATCACTTTTAGGGTTCAATTTAGATCATTTGCAGTATGGCACTACCCTTGGGGTTCACCAGTTCCTCTGAATGTAAGCTTGAAGTTTAATGTCAAACCAATCTTTGAAAGGGATAAGCATTATCTTACCAAGGTAACCCTGAACTTCTCTCCTCCCTGTACATCCCCTCAATGTAACATGACCAACAAAACCGTCCGATTTCCCCGAATATCCTCAGTTTTAGGTTATTTTAAGGCAAAAATTCATGAAGAAGTATTTTTTGCCCAAAAATGGCCAAAATAGTTCAAAACATCATTGAACCTAAAAATTATCTTTCCGGCCCCAATCATGGAAGCAAAGTATCATTCCAAAATTTGTGAAATATTTGCAAGGGTCATTTTCACAACAGTTCTACCGAAGTTGTTTGAACACAACAGTCGAATATTAACCGACTTTTTAAAATATTTCAGATCAATCAAACCCCATTTGCGGCAAGTCCCATAGCTCCAAAGTGGCGGAGGGAGAACATCAATATGGGAAACACGTTCAAATTAAATCTAATAGTTGCACAAAGCATACAATATCAATGCCTGAGCTGTTAAGAGCTAAGAATCTATAGAATGAATTACAAATGAATTAAATGCGGAAACTTTGCAAAATTTGTTTTTCATAAAGGCAATATTTTTTTGTCGTAGAAGATAAAACTGAGACACAGAATAAGCAATAGAGTAATTATTGACTACACAAAACATGTATCGGTAGAATGTTCAATAGCTCCAACCCCAGAACGATGGGCTTCCAGTCAGATGTGCAATCTTTAAATCAGTACCCACCTTTTCGCTTTTTGAAGCACCTGAAATTGACTGGGATTGGGTTCAATCAAAATACCAGTCCAGTTCCGTTGAGTCTCCAGAAACAATGTGTTGCTATGATAAAGGCCATCAGCGGCTCCACTCTCAATGAAGAATCCATTCCGAAGGCCACCCAGTAGTTCATCTACAATCTGAGCTTGGTTGGCTTCACCTTTCTCGTCCTTACTCAAAGTGGATCTATCGAATGGAACTCCAGAAGGCGGATTTATGTAATCCTTTTGAATGAGCTTGGCCAACGTGGCATACGTCTTATGAGCAAAAGCTGTGGGTCCATGGAGAATATCGACTTTACTGAATATGATCCCAGACACTTCATTGATGGCAACTGTCCTGGAGGGAGTGGCAGGTCTCATGGTTATCGCTGACACGACTCGGTGGATCTCATAGGTGATTATTACGAGGAAGGCTATGACTAGGACTGATTGCTTGGTTCGCTTGTGGCAAGTCATTTTTCACTTACAAGTAACTTTACACTCCGTTTATGTGACGTCAAATAGTTGGTTCAAAATCAAATTAAAATCAACGTTAAGCTGTGCTTGATTTGTGTTGTCTGAAAATGTGCATCAAATTAGATTCATTATAGCTGTTCGTACAAGTGCAAATATTTTCTTTCGAATTTTGTTTTCCAATAAGTATTGCTTGTCAGTGAAACTGATACATCTGGGAAGATTGGGTTTTTGATAATGTGACGAACATCATGTTCTAACGTTGAAATGCTTTATTTTGACCCTCAGCTTGAAAACATTATTTCAATACACATACTTTGCACTGTACATATACTATGAAAATTAATGGAAGCTGGAGACGGCCAAAATATGCCTTATCCATTTTATGTCATAAAACAGGTTTATTCGTATATAGTGCATGTTTTGTGTTTTGTTTTGGGTTTCCGCTTAAGCAAATTTATATGTTCTGCAATAATCAGTAATTGCAACTCTTGCTCATTTGCCATTTGTCATTTGGCTGGGAGCCGGCTAAGGTGAGTTATGCCAATACTTTGAGGGCACTTTGGGCCAAGAACCATAAGGTTGGTCTTGACCAAAAGTTTGCTACGTCAATGTTATATGGCTTGAAAAATCAGTGGCTCAATCCTTGTATAGGGTGGCCGAGATGGTAGACTACAAGTACCCTCTCATTGATCAGCTTATTGCCAAGGTCAAAAAGAGCTAGGCGAAGTCTGCCAGGCGTTGGCGTAATTTTTCCCCTGACTGCCTCATACTAAGAAACCTTTTTTTAATTTTAAATTACATGTTTTGGGTTTAAATACATAATGAAGTACATATTTTGGGTTTAAAAGCATAACTTAGTACTATTTTGACCAGTTTTTATGCATTTTAATGGCCTAAAACGAACTTTTTTATTGCATATTTTGCCCGTCTCTAATGATAACAAATAAACTAGTTATACGAAGGCACATCAAATTTAACCACCCAAAATGAGCAAAAGATTGTGTGAAATGATCTTTCTTTTTATAGCGAGGAACACCATGTACAGTGTCATTGGATATGTTTTTGTATATATGTATGCATTTGACATCTCACATCGGTGATTGGGGGTCCATTCTGGGTTAAGGATCGCCATTCGAGGCGAATATCCACTAGAGCGAGGGGGGGAGCCTAGGCTTGAACCCATGAACCCGAATATAACTTGATCGAGCGTTAGTTAACTGCTCTACTATCATCTCCCTAAAATAATTAATCGCGTTTAAAATAAATCAAATAGCACTAATATAGACAAATAGTCTAAAGATTAACTTTGAATGCGGCACACAATATAAAAGTAAAAAAAAAACCTAGTTAAACTAAAGTACAGCTGGAGGCCCAGCTCTACCTTTTGTTTCATTCTGGTAAGGACCAAATGGATCTGGAACGTAATCCTGATCGAGAATCAAAATGGGCTTGTACCAACAAGATGTAACTTCAATGTTGTGAAATGTGCTGCTCTTAGGTACGGCAAGTCCCAATTTCCGTTGGGTTGCAAAATAAACTCGAAAGGAATGTATATTATTTATTGCCAAATGATATGTTTATGTTGCCGAATTTCCACACAATTTTGGTGTACTCTTTAACCTTTCAACCTCTTTAACCCTCCACCTTTGCTGGATAACCCGCAACAGAAATTTACAAAGCTGCTTCAAGGCTTACAACCCCATTCCTTTGTGGAAAGATTGGGGCAAACGTGAACTGAAACGATGGAAATCCAATTATTGAACTGGGTATTTCGCCACCAGGCTACGCATTCTCGGCGAGCCGTGATCGGCTTATGTGGGAGCCGAAGCAACACTAAGGAGAGCCCCGCGTCTCAGGAAGCCATTGGTTCGGACGATGATCAGAATTTGTTCTTTTTCGGTCGGATTGGTTTGAGTCCCTGGAACGATATTGATGTGTTCTTTGAATCTGCGAAGGAGTATCTGAAACACGAGCTCTATTGGATGATGTTTGCCTTTCTGATTTTTCTTGCTCCCTCTATATCCATCGCTCATTGGTTTCACCAAATGTATTAATCCATGTTTTTTTTTTGCTTACGTCATTTTAAATTATAATCAGACATACACTCTTTGGCACCCCTGGGAGTACTCGAGTTGACCAAAACAGTATAAAAATTATATTGTTTATGGATGTGCATGATAGACGAAAAGGTCTAGTTATTTTTAAATGGCATCAAAACGTTTCAGATTTCAATGAAAGTGAATGTGGGGATTCAATAAGGAATAAGGTAACAACCTGGTTCAACCGGCGTTCTATTCAATTCAGTTCACTCCCGTCTTTTGTTGAGAGAAGTCGCCCATTTTGGTACTCCTGACCCATGGAAAGGCTAGTCTAAGCGTGCTGTGTTGCACAAGAGGTCGCGGTGCTGTTTCAGGTAAGGCACTTTTGCATTGAACTGGCAATGGTGCACTTTGGGGGACATCAAGTGATGGAGGGAGTGTCAGTTGCAGCAGTGGCTTCTAGGTACATGGAGCCAATGAATTACCTGCACAAGATTAGCCTGAATATGGTTAGGAGGGAACTGAGCATAGATAGGTCAAGAAACGAGAAATGGCTGTTGGTTTTAGTATCCAGAGAAGCCCAAATCTTGGAAAAACAGTAATGACTTCATAAAAAACAAGTATGAATGATAATAAATAATGATAAACTTAAAAATTAAAATGAATGAAGACTATCAGGTACATATTGCCTCTTGTTTGCCACCAACCTTTAAAGGAACAATAAGGCAATTTTAAAGCCAAAGTTCTTGGATTAGACAATCTTTTTGGGCATTTTCCCTTCGATACTTTGCTGTGCTTGTTCCTCTCCACCACGTCCTCTCAACTGTGTCTTACTGTTACTCCTGTACATCCTCTAAAATGTAACTTTACCGGCAAATTAGTCCATGCCATAGATATCTAGAGTAAATTTATTGATCGCTCAAGGGTGCTGTTGTTGCATGTTGTGTCTCATCAGTTGTTGGGGTCAAAAAGTTCATTCAATTCTCACTCAAAATGTTCCTGGTAACCATTGTACAAATTTGAATCGTCGACGTTATATCCACATTCTGACTGGAACCCCAAATACAACCCTTTGCCATGAAATGGCTCAGCTCTGGCAGGCTTTATAAAACGGGATTGAGCAAGATGTTCAAACGCTTTATAAGAGCAAAACGTTAATGGGGTTATGATGGGGCTCAAATTTAACTTTCATCCGTCTGATGGAAACACTTAACTGAAACGAGGGCAATCAATAGAATCTATGATTAGCTCTGCAAATATTTGTGTTATTTTTGATGACAAGGTGATATTATACAACAAAGGAATGTCTTTTATATATTCTACCGCTCTTTGTAAGTATATTGTTGATTCAAAGGAAATAAGAATTGAAGAAACTACAATAATAATCAATAAATAGATAACCTTCATTGCGACTCCTGGTCATGTCAGATTATAAAATGCATAAAACTGTATGCATAAACATCATATTCAAAAATAGATACAAGAATAAAAGAACGAAGTGGTCAGAATGATAAAATAGTTGGCTAGATAATCAGAGCTAAGATGACTAGAGTTGGTTTAGTCCATGAAAAAGGGAAGAGGAGAATTACAGATAGTACATAAACAAGTGGGTAACGGTAAATGATGACAATCTTGGTTATTGCAGTCGAGTGGGTGGGTCAGATTCAGCTCCCTTGTCCGTCCCCGTCGTTGATGGTATCTGGCAGGGAGCCAATATATCGAATGCCATATACCATGGCAATAAGGTGTTGTCAAGTCCTTGGCCGGGAACGACATATTGTGTCCGGACATCACCTCCGGAAAGGTCAGGTTCCCAACACTGTTGGACACTAACCTTGCCAGCCCGATAGCAAAGGCCCTGTTTCGCATATAAATGCATCCATGCATTTTAGGCATATTTGGTTATGCACGGGTATAGATTGAGAAACTTGGTGAAGGTGGGATCGGCGGATTTGAGGGCGGATTGGGCGGAGTTTGGGAGCCAAAGGTGAAGACCGTAGAGGAAAATTGAAGTGATGTAGGTCCGGAAGAGTTGAAGAACTATTGGAAGAGGAAGATTCTTTATTGGAAGTTTATTGCTCATGTATCTCATCCTGGCCGTGGCCTTGGCTATTGCAGAGTTCAGGTGATTGGTGAATGAATGTTGGATGAAGAAGGTGAAACCTACATAGTTCAAAAGATTGAAGATTTCAATTAGACTATTGTTGATATGGAAGGAGATGGAAGGCAGACGACCTTTATGGAAAACCTTGGCCTTCAACTTGATGGAATTGACTTGGCGGTAACTTTGGAGAGTATTGATGGCATTTTGCACTTCTACGGCTGAATCACTTAACAGAACCAGGTCATCTGCATATTGAAGATATTGTACCATAACCTTGGTGTTTGAGGGCTTGGGGCAGGTCGGATACATATAGGTTGAATTGGATTGGCGATAGTGGATCCCCCTGCGGAAGGCCAGTGGAAGTGAAGTAGCAGGGGGATAGGTCCTCACCAGAACGGATGGAGCATCTGAGTCCCGCATAGATGTTGGACAGCAGGACACAAATTGAACGCGAAACTCCCCACATTTGGAGTTTGAGGGATTACCGTTTTCGGTCCACCCGGTCGAATGCTTTGGAGAAATCTACAAAGCATCCATACATTCTCCTCTTATTGCTGATGTTCAAGTGCACAATTTCATAGAGGAGAGTAGCTGCCGCGGTGGTAGAGCGGCTCCGCCAGAATCTGAATTGGAACCTTGAAAGGAGATCCCTATCCTCGGCCAATCAGGAATTGTGGGTTTTCAACTATTTTCAGCTTGTACTATGGGATCAAAAGAAGCCAAGAATAGTTCTAAAATCATAATTGCTCTATTTTAAAATTTAGTGACCTCAGGGTTCATTGGTCTTTCCCCTCTTCTACTCAGTTGCTGGCCCACCTATTTTCATTTACAAGAACCGTTTTTCATGCACGCAAAGGAAACCAAACCTTACTATTAGAAGCTTCATTTCATGGCTCTGTGTTTACGAGTGGCTGTAAAGCAAATTTCCAGTCACTCGTGAAGAGAAAGAACCTTTCCACACGTCAGAGTTGGCTTTGAGCGGTTTTGAGTGAAAATCATATTTTGGAAACCGGGTCCCATAAAAGAAAACTGTATTCTATAGCCGATTTTTTTGTAGATGTAGTTTATTCATATTCGGATTTCAAGTAGTTGACAAGGCCAACAACTAAAACTTCTTTGCCTTTTCATTCCCTCTCTATCGTGTGAAGAGAAGCTTGGTCAAGCCCTTGCTCTTCTCTTCAAACTCGAGAGAATGAAATGGCGAACGGGTTCAATGTGTCTTGACAGTCTTTACTACCTTCAGGTCGCACTTGTTAAACTATAGACACAAAAAAGCCCTCGCTATTGAATGAATAGCTATTCGTACAAATATTACGTAGGCACGGTGGTTATAATTCCTGATTAAGTGCTTGCGCAAATGCCAATTAACAATTAACATTGGCACCTAAAATCAACTCAGGATTTGAAATTTCGAATTCCTTAAACTTGGAAAGCTAGACTAGCCAATCATGTGGTTGAAATCTTACAAGGATACATTTGCCAGTTGAATTTTCAAGTCTGTCCCTTTTTGCTCAGATCATTTTCTACGTACCAAAAACTTATTCATCAAATGGTAATAAAAATGCCTTAAACTTCAAGATCACAAACAAATGAACTCATGATTAACGATTATGATGTTATAGTTACGAATTGTTCATTATAAATATTTTTTAACTGATATTATAAAGTATTTTTTGCTTTTTCTGCATACTTTTGAAAGTGGGACATTTTTATTTATTTTTAGGGCATTGAAAAAGCAAATTATATTTCTTGGCAATTTCTATAAGGTATAACCAGAGCATTTTGCAGCCAAATTTGGTGCAAATTACAACTTTTGAAGGTAATATGTCAGAGTCTATTCCATGGATTTTTATGAAATTTTGATTGAAGGCGTTACTAAGAATGCTCACCATGTCTTTCAATAACGATTTTAAAAATACGATCTTCTAATAGGTTTTTAGTGGATTAATACACTGATAAGAGCTACTATTAATGATGCACAGTTTTTCAAAGTTCGTCCTCGTGTTGTTTAAACAATTCAATCTCATCCTCTGGTTACTCTGAGCCTAATGCATCACTTAGGTCGTAAGCTCAGGTGGCGGCCAAAGTTTCTTCTCCTCTTTAAACTCCTCCTCAAATGTTTTCCCACCTCTACCTTTTAATTTTAATTATCAATTTTGTCCAAAAGCAGGAATTATTAAGGTTAGAAGGCCAAGTCAAAGTTTTGATAACTCTAGTCCATCGAAGAACAATCAGCCCGTAAAAGGACTTAATCTGAATTTGTATTGTCTTATTTCCAAAAATACGGCACTTGTAAAGATCAAGCTTCTTGAGAAATTCATCGTAGATAGACAGAGCGTGTTCATAGCCCCTTTTACACTGCAGGAAATATGGTTTAGGTGCGGCACTTCAGGGGGCGCTTTGTGAGTCAGCCTCTACCAAATGAAGGGCCGATTGGGCTGATTCCTCTTTATTGAATTATAATGCGTTTGAGTAACACTTGGCTGATTATATCACAGTATATCGGCCCCTCTCTTGTTCAGTAACCTCTTTTATGTCAGCTCTCCAATTCACTTGGATCAGGCGATTTGCTCGAAAGTTTTCTTTGTAGGGTACTTTAATTTTCCGGCTAGCGTCGTAGAGTGTGAGGCTAGGCCCGATGGGTATATTCCTATCTCAAAATCGAAATCTCAGTCATTCGAAAAGTTTTGTGATCTTGAGCGGAGTTTGCGATCTTGCGCAATTTCGCCCAGCATGTTGGTGTGGTCACCACAGAGAACAACGTTCTCGATTTGGTCTTTTCCAATGACCCTGATCTGATCCAGTATGTCCATGTGACACCTAGTAATCTGTCAGATCATCATGGCCTTGAGTTAGGGTTCCCCATTACTCAAAAACCTAAAATGTGTCCCACAATAAAATCGAGCATATAGAGTGCAGGTCATTGAGTGACTAGAAAATCATGAGTAGACCTAAATGAAAGTTGCCTTTTTGGCCAAAATGATATTTTCAAGGGGGAAAATGCGATAAAAGTTGAGAAAATGTGAAGAAAGTTGCGAAAATGCGAAAAAGGTGTAAAACATAAGAATACGGGTTGTTTTGACTTGCAAAAAAAGTTGATACATTGGTAATTGTTCATTCTAAGCCCCTTTTAGCCTTTTTGTTGCATTTGTTTCAGTTGCAAAATAATAGGTACTTAATTACATTCCACATATTTCCACTGAGCTTCTTCATTTTATTTACAAGAAATTGAGATTTCTTTCTTGCAATGCTTGACATTGAGGCACTCTTTTAATTGACACGGACATTATGGTAAGCATTTGGTTCTCTTCTGGAACGTAGTGTCATTGTTTGTTCACTAAATGATTTTTTATTGTAAAAAAACCTCCCTTTTTTACCGACTTTTCCAAATAGAAATTAGAGAGTTGAATTTAATTTTCGAATTCGTTGGTAGACCAATGATTGTATAAAGTTTAGAATTTAAGAGTTAGACAAATCATAATTTTTATTTTAAGAGTACCTGGAATTACATTCCTTGTAGTGGTTAATAAAACCCGTGAAAATCTAAACCAAACTGTTGTGTACTTGTATTGCATGCACATGCGCATACGCATCTCTCTCTATCTCTCTCTCGCCCACTGTCAATTGTGGATGATGCCCACACTGTATTGTGGAGGATGCCCACCGTGAATTGTGGATGATGCCCACACTGTATTGTGCAGGATGCCCACCGTGAATTGTGGATGATGCCCAACCTGTATTGTGGGGGATGCCCACCCACCCTGTAATGTGGAGAATGCTCCCGTGGATTGTACATGATCCCCATCTTGAATTGTGGATGATGCCCACCCTGTATTGTGGATGATGCCCACCCTGTTTTGTGGATGATGCCCATCCTTTATCATGGAGAATTCCACCTTGTATTGTGGATGATGCCCACCCTGTTTTGTGGATGATGCCCACCTTGTACCATGGAGGATACCCACGCTCTCCCGCCCTTTTACTCTTGCAATAAGGGCTCTTATTTGCAACGTCACACGGCCCAAAGAAAACGGGAAGAGGCACGGTAGATTGCTACACAAACTACTCTTGCCTTGCACGTAATTTCTTTTCCGGACATTATGTGACCCGAGGCGCTAATAGAAAATAAGATTTTGATAGAATTGGTCAACAACAACACAAACGCATTATAATTCAATAACAAGGAATCGGCCCATTCGGCCCTCTATTTGGTAGAGGCTGAATAACAAAGCGCCCTCAGGAGTGCAGAACGTAAAACATATTTTGTGCAGCCTAAGGGGACTATTACCAACCATGGCTTCCAATTCTTTGGACTTGGATTGTTCCAATCGAAATACTGGTCTTCTTATCAACCTTTTCTACACCTTGAGTCATCATTATGTTTCTCGTTAATTATTGCGTGGGAAGATATTTGATACCTTATTGGCTAACTCCACCTGCGTTGGAAGAAACGAGTTGTTTCAAGAAACAACGTTTTGCGCATATCTTACAAATTAAGCAAATCCAGCGATTTTATTTCTTCCCAAATACTTATTCAAACTTCTGAGAAAGAGGATACTTCCAATATGTGAGGGGAGATGGTGTATACTTGTATTGCATGCACATGTGCATATGCAGCTGTCCTGCTCTATCTTTCTCTATTGCTCTCTCTCTCTGGATCCAAAGCAAGGTTAAGAAGTTTAATTTCTGGTAGGGAAGCAATTGGTTAAGGCAGCGACATACATGATATCAATTCGGGTGTTCCTCAGGGCTCCATTTTTGGGCCTCTCCTTTTCATCATCTTCATTGCTCCACTTCAGAAGCTTGGTAGTAGTAATGCCAGTATCTCTTCATATTCTTGTGATAGAAAATTAATTTGTGATAGGAATGGTCAAGATTATGGTAGTCTGCTAGATGTCTAGTTCAATTCTGCTCTTGGGTTCTAGAGAGGAATATGGGATCGTTGATTTAATTGTATTAACATTTTTGCGGATATCCTTACCCTACTGGGAATGATGTTCCCAGAAGTTCAAGAATAAAAAACTAATTTACTTTTCATATGAATTATTAAATTCATATGATTTCTGATCTAACAACAAATTTGAGTATTCGGATAGGGCTAGCCCTTGAATTTAGGATTGACCAGGATTCTTGACTCGAAACTTGTTCTAGTCTGGCTTAAAAGATGCTAAAGGCTCAACTTTTAAATATTCTCTAGGAATGTTTGTGCAAAGCATATTGAGTAAAGAAGAATCCCGAAAAAGGGAAGAGGACTTCACTGTTCTAACAAGTCTGAATTCCCGAAGGCTTGAAGGTGCTCGCAAAACGCACGTTAAGCCTCCAACTCCAAAAAAGTAAAAAAAAAAAAAAATTCTTATCCAACAACAACAACATAAGACGAGACATTTACTTTTCTGTTTCGATTAGCGAACAAACTATTTTGAAATAGACATGTAACAACACATAGACCACCAGTGATCTATGAAAAACAAAGAAATTAGGCGGAACTTGGAATTGAGGTTCTTAATCAAGCTGATGACCTGAAGTTTGACAAACTCAAATTGTATAAATCCCCCTACTTTGAATTTATCATTAATTCATTTTTCTTTCAAATAATGCAAACATTTCCACGTCAACCACGTTCTATCAAGAGCCAAAGAACTGACCTAAAACCACCTGGTGAACAACCTCAGGGTCCATCTAACCCCCTCAATCACCATCCAATTTTCAACATATAAAACATAATGTATCCACACGCCTGCATGATTTCTACAATGTCCAGAGTCATGCACACACACACACACCTCAAATTTAAAGGCACGAAAATGAGCCGACACCAAACTTTGATTGTCTGTCTAACCAACTCACCTGAGGCTGCTGGAGTCTGCTCATCATGGTCGTCCCTCTTCTCTGGTTAAAGATGGCCTCAGGATTCTTGTGGTAGTAGATTGTTGGCCGTCCAAGATGGATGGTCGACGTACACGAGATAACTATGATGATAAAGTGCATGGCAAGCCCTGCACAGATCTTAGGGAAGAGCAGGAAGACCAAGGTTCGATCATCTTAGGCAACGTACAAAAGACGGCCCAAACTAGTTTTTCCCTTCTTTCAGTCTCGATTGGGAAGGCAGAGAGGTAACAGAAGCAGACAGAAGCGCCCGAAACTGGACTGAATTTATAGTTATCTCACAACTATTGGAACGAGTGAGACACTAAAAATGGTGCTTTAAACAGACAACAACTAACCTTTCATCAACAATATGGATGACAAGGCCAAACAAGTTGAGGAAGGGAGCTTTAAGTCGTCCAATAATCACATTGAAGCGAACGAAGATGATCCTTTGCCAGAACTCCAACCTCTTCAGTCCCGTGTTGAAGACAAGATTGCTAAAATTGTCGAAGGTGAGAGATCGTAACACTAAACTTTAACTAATGACAGAGAGCTAATGGTTGAAAATGAACACCTTTCGAAATCACGCCACTTTATTCAAGGAACGGAGAGAAAATGAAGTGCCCAAGATCTGTGCGTCCATTCTCTGCCATTTGTACTCTTTAGCCTTATGCCAGACCAACCATTGTTCTTGTAGCGTAAATCAACCATTCAATACGTAATATTATCAATTTATTAGACCAAATCATTTCAATGGGCATTTAGGCAGGGCCTTAAAAAACTATATCCGTCGAAAATAAAGCATTTCCGTTTTGAAGGAGTTAGGGTATAAACAAGATTTTACCTTATTCCAAAGTCTTGGCTTTGAGCTGGGATTTTATGAGTCCGACATTCAGCTTTGTAAAATCTTTCGTCATATTACTCACTTTAATCTGCACTGGGTCGTCAATTCCTATTTAGCACTGTCAACTTATTCGTCAGAAAATCCGGTTCACACTGTACGTAGTTTTGTGGGATTTATGACAGCGTTTTATTAACACAATGTGTGAAACTTCTTTAAAAAAAGGGCAAACTATTTCAAACCTTTGGTAACTTTGTTCTGGATTCTTGATCAACACTTGAGCCCCAAAACCGCCAAACTGTCAAGAACATTTTTGTGCAAGCTAGTGTCTCTTTTTACATTTGAATTATACTTTCGAGAAGGCCCAAAGAAAATGGTTGGCAGTGGCCTAAAAAAATATAGTTACAATCAAGGAAGTTGGGTAGATGATAGTTCGAAATTCGCCAAAAATGTTCCTTTACCATCGCTTTTCACCGTCGCTAATTAAATTCAATTGAAAATGGCTATCTTGATTGGAAAAACAGAATCCATATTTACAGGCAATGCCGATGAGAGAGCCAAGCACCGCGGGGACCAAGCCATTATCAAGCCTGGCTCCGAAACGGATTCCATCTCCAACAGCAATAGTGTGGTGGATCAGTACATGACTGTGGATGAGAACATCCCTTCATGGTCGAGCACGGGTGCCAAGATCCCAACTACCTTCAATGTCATGCCTGAGCAATCCAGGAAGCTCTCCTATTCATTGGTATGAAACCCAATCACAATGTGTTCTGATGTTGATTTGCAGGATGGATTTAGATAGATCAATAGAGAGATTCCTCGTTGTTTCAAGTTCAAGAGGTCAGGTTTGACAGTAATTGAATGGGAAATGTGGCTCTCCGTCTTTATAAAGTGCATGTACAGTAAGTATGTGACGGAGCACATCTGTGTCGAGTTTGGAGAAGGCAAATGGACAAGGACAAAAATACTGGAATATCTTGAAATGCATGTACTCCTCATCCACATGGGACAAAATGACTGTTTTATCATCCTCGTTTTATGTTTTCAGTCCCACCAAGGTCAATTTGGCGAGGCTTACAACCGTTGGAAGTCCATGGAGGATGCAGAGGTTAAGGACAGCCAATTACTGCAAGATGAAACCGGGTCCTTCTTGTCCAAATTTCGCAAAGTTCAAAAATCGAGAAAACGGCGGGTTTGCGAAAAGGGTGGGGATGCCAATGTGAAGTATAAGAACATCTCCAAGAAAAAACGTCGCTATCTCACGGATATATACACTACTTTGGTGGACTCCAGGTAATTGATTGACCTCAGGGTTCCCATTTGCAGCCAATTATCCTTGAGAAGAGAAGAGAAATTCAATCGCTGACCTCACTCTATGGAGCTTAATTATAGAAAAATGCCTAGCCAACCTGCATCATGCTTGGATTCAATTTGTTATTTATTTCAATTTGCCGGCTTGTTGAAGCGAATGATATTCTAATATTGAGTCGAGTTGTTCAGTGACATAACTACACCAAATTTGACATCTTTTTTAGTTTTGTAATACAAGTGCACTGAATAGCTGACAATTCAATTGGATCACGGAGTAAGTTGGCTGTGATGTTTGCCTAAATTCTCCCTGGACAAAATACCCTAAATCCGGGTGCTGCACCAGTTATTATAGATTAATTCCGATGTACTAGCATTATGTGTGTCATTTTATAGTTGGGGCTTGAGTTTGTGCCTGTTTGCGGGCAGCTTCTACGTCTCATGGTGGTTGTACGCCGTGATCTACTACCTGATTTGCTTGATCCATGGAGATTTTGAACTTGAGCATCTCCCGGACAATCAGGCCGATTCGGGATGGGTCCCGTGTATTTGGGCCATCGACGGCATTTTTGCCTCGTTCTTGTTCTCGTTGGAAACTCAGCATACCATTGGTTATGGAACCAGACAAACCAGCACTGAGTGTCCATTGGCTATGGCCGTCATGTCTACCCAAAGTGTCTTGGGATGCCTCATCCAGGCCTTTATGGTCGGCCTCGTCTTTGCCAAGCTCTCCACACCCAATAAAAGGTAAGGCGTAATAATAAGGCATATAAAAATAACAAGGCATATGTGGCAATTCGTTCCATCTCTTGAAAGATATTTTTCCTCTGTTTCTGCACGATTCATATACAGGGGTTAATGATCATTTAACAGATTTTCAATCGAATATATACGATGAATTATTGAATATTCCACACTTCTACCTTCGGGTACCACCAAGAGGAAGGAAAATATCGCAAATTATTTTTCATTGGTCAGAACAAATACGTTATGTAGGTGCTTCAATTGAAAACTCAATAATATGAGGCAGATTAGATATGTTAAAGACATCCTTGCCTCAGTTAACCTACAGGGCTTAATAATTTAAAAGTTATGGTTTGAACCATGAAAGCAAAATGAATGCAATGTCTTTCAATAGATATATAACCATTGCCGTTGCTCAGTTTGGTCCTATGATTGGCAATACGTTCATAATGATTATGTATGTAATGCATCGCAGACACAGAGTTATGAGCAGAAGAGGGTTTCAACATCCAGAAGTAGTGATTTGAAATAGGTTTGGTCTCATTCCATTCCAGCTAATGCCTTCTTTTTCATATCAATCCTTTTTCGTTCTTCACTATAAGAAATATTCAAGCTGAGTATGAGCGTTGTAAAGGAAACGACTTTTTTGTCATTATAACTAGAGCTCTAATTAGAACATAAATTGGGCTTGGTCACACTTCTGTTGTAGAGCGGAAGATACGCACACTGTTTCACGTGGTCCTAGTTTTAAGCTGATTAGATGGAAAGCATAATTAGAATAAATGTTACTGTCGTATCATGCATTTTTTTGAAAATAGCTTGTATGCAACAGCACAAAATATAGGTTTACTGTATATAAAGATAGGGGTTTTGTTATTGATTAATCAAACGCGTTATAAATCAAATGGCTCAATCTGCCATTTTTTGTAAAAGGCTGTACCACCGATCGAAACAACTACACAAATATGAATGCTGACTTTTGACACAAAATAATATTTACCTTACCAACTGATTCCTTCCCACGTTGTTGGCTGTTTAAACTAAACTAATGCTGAACTTTCCTTGCTCTTCCCCTTTACCTTTCAAGGGCAACTTGCAATAAGTTTCAAATCAAAGCATTTCAAATCTTAAACAACTTGTGACCGGCTCGCTATTCTTCGAGCATCAAACAGGCACAATTGAAAAATATTGGTCAATCTAAATGATAGCCCATGTTGATTCCAGAGCTCGGACCGTGGTTTTCAGCAAGAACGCGGTCATCTGCGAACGTGACAAGCGCCTGTGTCTTTCGTTCCGCGTTGGCGATATGAGGCCGGACAGCTTTATTGTTGGGGCTCGGATATCCGCCAAACTAATTCGCCGACGCGTTACTTCCGAAGGTGAAATGTTCCATGAGGTCTCTCCATTCAAAATCATTCCGGATAGCTCTAACGAGGGTTGTATATTCCTGATTTGGCCCATCACGGTACTGCATTATATCGATGATGAGAGTCCGTTTTACAAATTGTCCGCCACGGAATTCCGTCGCGCCAAATTTGAAATTCACATCGTACTAGAAGGCACAATCGAGGCTACCAGTATGACCTTCCAAGCCCGGACTTCATATCTACCGGATGAGATTCTATGGGGACATCGATTCGAAACCATGATGATCTACCGAAAAGACCACAACAAATACCAGGTAGCCCTGCAACTCAAATACGTTTATCCTACTGCCAATCCACTTATTACTTTAACAAAAATTATTGAAATGATTTGAAATCTGAATTGTCAAGTCTCTCTGTCCGTTTACAGGTAAACTTCTCTGCTTTCAATTCCACCTATGAAGTGGATACAGCCTTGTGCTCATCCCGGGATCTCGAGCTTCATTACCGAAGGCAGCACAAGCAAAGGCGCTACCAAAGCCAAAAAGAGGCCGAAAAGGTCAAAAAGGGCAAATTTGGCGATACCTCCAATCCCAAGCTTCATAATAATGCCGTGTCTTTTGATTACGGCAAGCTGCCGTCCAAGCGACGATCGTTGTCCAACAATGGCGATAGTGGATTGGATTTTGGGCACAAAAACAAGCAACCCAGTTTCACCTTGTATCCGGAGGACGAAGAAGATGACTCGGATTCGGATGGAGAAGGCTCAACAACTGACTTAGAGTTGAAGAAAATGGCGCTGAGACTGTAATAGATTACAAATGATCAAAATTCAAAATTTGTAGATTCAGTCAATGCCTATGCCTGCTTGGAGCCTTTTTAAAAATGACATGACTTCACGTTATTTTGCTAAAGGAGGATCTCGGTTAAACAATAAATCTAAATGTGACTTTTTCCAATGCTCACTGAGTAATTGTTCTCGTTAACGAATGAGAACCTGCTTTGAAAAGTCAAAAAATATTTCTTTCACATGTTTGATAATAAATGTAGATAAATCGTTCTTCCAATTCGACTTCTTCCAAACAGTTTTGCACAATGATATGGATCCTGAGCAGTACTGAAAAACCGAAGGGAAATGAACGGAAAGTACAAACTTACTGAAGAATCAATTTCAAATTAAAAGTCAAGGTCAATTTGTGAAGCTTATCCCAATTTTCATTACATTCAATATGCTGCATTTGTCCGCACATTTTGGCCAATATGGCAAAAAGCGAAAGATTCAAGAACCCCAAAAGAAGATAATAACTAAATACGATCATAACCAAAAACTTAGACGTTTGATTGTCTATTTTATGCTTTCAATTTGTAAAATGCGGTTATCGCAAAATTTAACTTCATTCTGATATTTGCGCAAGAACCATTCATTGTCCAAGTAATGACTTCATTTGGCAAGCTAAAGCTCTAGAGCCCTCATTTTGAGAGTCAAAGTAGTTGCCGAAGAAGCATTGACTGTCCTGTAGCTCTCGGAGATGACTCAAATGCACATGACATGATCGCTTGAACTCTGCTTTTTCACAAGCGCTCCTGGAAATGATTTGTTTCCGCATGCAAATAGCAGTATCCTCAAATGGAAGCTTTTTGGGAGGTTCAGTGAGTTTCAGTGTCTCCAGAAGCATGTGTGGCTGCTGACAAGTATCGTTGTTTTTATGACAAAGTCTGAGAAGATGGAAGTGGTTCTCTTCTGGAATTCCGTTTTCGGATCTTTTCATCCGAATACCCTGATACCATTCAAAGCTCCGAACGCATTCATGTTCCGAGGACATCCTAAATCAGCAAAAGGGCAAAATTTTAGCACACATTGTTCTTCTAAGGATGTTGTCATTGTCATTAAATGCTTACATGTTGGGAGTAATTATTTGATCGAAATCGAACACAATGGGCGCCAAAACTGCAAAGGAAACGGTATGGTATCGAAATGGTATGGCTCTCTTTGCTCCATCAGCAGATCAGTGTTCCCGTGAACCACACTAGAGCATGGATATGGACATGGACGCAAAATGCCAAAAATGAACATGTCTAATTATTTCTGTAAGTGGCACTTGCCTCAAATCGTAATGATTGCGAACTGCGATTTTCAACATAATCGAACAAGTCATTTAAAAGGTTTGCCCTCTTTTCTAATTGATCAATTTTATGTGTCTCTCAGACATGTCATGGCGTAAAATAACTAAACACATAAACTTGAATGTACTATAGCAGGATTGATAATCTGTTTCCGCCCACAATGTTAGAGTGAGCTCTAGTGAATTCACTCTTCGTTCTTCCCACAAGAGATTTCCTCAAAGCATTTGACAGGGTGAACCGGTCGTGATTGTTCCTCAAACTCTAGCTATAGGAAATTCCTCATTCAATCTGTGTCCTGTTGGCCAGTATCTATTCATTTCACGACTCAGATGCTCCATTCCCGCTGCTGAGAACCTATTCAATTGTTGCTGGCTTCACTTCCATGACTTTTTCACTCTCGTGAATGGCGTTATTATCTTGCTTTTTGGACAACACTGCCATTCAAGATGACGTCTCTTTAGCTTTCAGAAGCCAACTTTTGTATTTTATCTCACCATGTCATTGTGTTCTTTGAATATCTTGTAATTGGCTCTTTTAAAAGGAGTATTTTGAACTAGAAATACCTTCATTTTTCGCATTTTTCCTCTTAATGTGATGCCTCTGATTGCATTTTTGAACCAATTTGATTTGCATTCTTTGGACTGCTCTGGTCATCAGCAGTTGGGGCGAATATTATGAAAATTATAGAAATTGACCGTGGCACACCAACCTCTTTTCAAAATTGCAATGCTTTACCTTGCGTAATTAGGTAATTCTTTTGCAAAACACATTGTGTTTACATGCATTCGAATAAAAAATGTACCATGCCAATCTTATCATTCCCATCCAAATTCAAGAAGGTTTTGGGTTCACTAAAATATCTGTTAAAACTCTTTAACCTTACATTGTCCGGTTCGTTGTTCTTGTATCACCGTGATTGTGGCTAACGTGGCGAAGAAATGCTGCTCTGGAACATCGGAGTGTCTAAACCAATGGAAAAGATGAAGTGGAATGGTGGTTCCAAGAAGTGCCTTCACGTCATCCTTGAGCAAAGCGACGCAAGGATCGCCCTCAGCAATGACAAGATTGCAAGGCGGCTCAATAGGTGAATTTGATATCACACGTTTCTGAATTTGATGGGTACTGTGTGAGATTCTAAAAACGGCTGTTTCAATTGGCCAAACTGTCAAGAAAAATAGCATCTCGTTCTGACTTACATGTCGTACCCATAGACCCGCCCCTGGCGATTCTGGTGCTCATTGATCCGGACGTCAATGATTGTTTTGTTGTTGAACTTCAAATTCCTGCGAAGCTCGTCTATGGATCGAATTGGAAAGTCCCCTGGGGATATATGAACCCACATTTTCCACTCATAGCTCAAGGTTAACAACATGTTCAAACACAACACATGTGAGTCCAAATAAGAGGCGTGGCGCATCAAAACCGGAATCCTTCTGGAGGTAAGGAATATAAGAGTTGAAGGATATTTGAGTTGATAGCAAGTCAGTAGCCTTTTGACAGCCCGAAACACGATATCTGGGGCATTTTGGGCCACATGAATGCAGTGTACATCCGTACGTCGAAAGTGAGCAATCAGAAATGATTCCAACACGTTGACCTAAGTAAAGTGGGAGTCGAAAAGGTTTTCTTGCACCGAAAATAACCAATGACCCTACCCGATCCAAAATTGTGTGAGTGAAGGCCAGCGGGAAAGCGGAATCGTGTCTTGTTTCTTCATGATTCCAGTGTTGAAAAGGAATATGTTCGAAATATGTTTGACAGCTTTTTGTTCTTTCTAGAATGGCATCTTCATTGAAAGATTGAGTAAGATCCGGCACTGTTTGATCACATTTGATTGATTGAAATAGTTCAGTCAGATTGTAAGTATTAGGTAGAGGTTTTGACGCTGCATTCAAAATTGCGAATATGATCGGAAGAGCTGTTTTTAATTGTGACATTGAAATTCAAAATGGTCTTGATATCTGTTTGCGTATTCGAACTTGGGCACTGTTAAAAAGGTGTGTCTTTGCGATTGGAAAAACTTGAACTCTCCATGAACATTTCACGTTTTTATCACAAACGAACATTCCCATTATATTTGATTCAGGAGAACAAGTGTTTGTCGAAGGTCTAAAATATGCACTAGGCACTGTCAACTCACCTGCGCGTTTCCCTAGATCATTTTGAAAATGGTCAATAGTAAGTAATATGGCAGTATTCGATTGTGGCCATCGTCAGACATGTGATGTAATTGTTATTGAATTGTTATTGCACTGACATTTTCAAGCACTGATAACTTCTTACATTTGAAGTCATAGTCATTAAAACGACCACGGAATACATGGAAATTAACCTATTCATTAAGGTTAATAATAAAAGATGAAGAACATCATTGATTAATAATATACGTATATATTACCCCAGCCGTTATCGGGTTACTTTTATTTATGGGTTAATAACAGCCAGTTCGTGGACTGCTCACAATCCTCAGTATATGAGTTTGTTCGTGTTGATGTTTCTGAATTGGTTTAATGCTAGCTAAGTGGTCTAATGTACCCGATAGAGGCGTGGGTTCGAATCCCGCCTAAGGTGAAAAAAAATTGTTGTCTAGGTTTGGGTTGGGTTGTATCAATAATTAAAATTGTAAGTAATCGATGATCACATTTCAGCCAGTGTAGTTGAGATATTTCAAATACAAAATAACATCTTTTTATTATATTAAGATGTACTAAGTATCATATTATTATACCGTACCGTCGTCCTCCTTCCACTTCTCGCATAATGACTAGTACACTGTAGTTGTTATACCTTATGCAGCGAGAATACGTATAAATAGAAGTTTCTTCATTTACATAGTAGAAATATATTTTTGTTATCTTTTGATCATACCATTTTTGGGAGAATCATGGATAACTTATCTCTAGACATGTTTAACGCGGCAAAATGTTCTAGAACCCTATCAAAACATAGAACCCCATGGGGCATCATGCAAAAACCCAAGCAAAAAACGATAGAAAGAAAAAAACGAAAATGTGGGGGGTGGGGGTGGGATAGTCAGAGAATAATCAATGGGAAAGCAAATAGCTGAAGTTATTACATGGGACAAAACTGGTGCTGGCTTTTTCTTTGTGAGTCAAGAATGACATTGTCTAAAATAATATCACACCATGTGGAGGAGTATGTGAACGTGATTGTCTCGGCCAAATATTGTGACCATTGCTTCACAGAGTTTGTTAAAATGATTTTTAGTTCAGTTGCTGATTGGTCTTTATTTCACTCATTAGTCATTAGGATACGCAAAGGCGAGAGGTTGCCGGTGACGTTCTAGTCGAGTACGGGGAAACTCAAAAACAATTGGACCACCTTCTTTTCCTTGTTAGTGTAGAGGTTAATGATAGGTGGTGTTAATTTCGTGATACAGCAGAATTTGAATTTCATTGGGTTGATTTTAACTAGACCATTAATTCTTAAAACTTTCGAGTTTTTTGAATATATTTCCAGTGTGGTCTCTTTCATTAAAAGCTGTTATGTGGCTGAGAGTCCCGCAAAACTAATTGAAATGGATCCGAACTAGCAGCCACAAATGACTAAAGGTAACTAAAAAACCCAACTCTGCTGACTGGATCAAACCTTAAACTTACGTGAGTTGTCAGTTACTCCTTTCGTTCTTGTCTTTGTTGGTCAAAGACTTGCATTAACAATAATGGTCACCAAATTACTGGACATTTAAAATGGAATGTAAGTGAAAGTTGTTGAATTCCAATTGGAAAGGCAATTGTAATAGATTATATCTGAAAATTGAGTAATTTTTATGTTAATTGAATAAATATGAAACCTGTACAAAGGCAAATTTAATCAATTGAGTTTTAGAAGCAATTGACATAGATCATAGAACGAAAACGTTTTTATTGAAAAAGTAAACCAAAAGACATTATGCCTCTGAGTCGCAAAGCTCAAAGTGAAAACAACATTTTCTTTAGTTTGAATTAGCCAAATAGCAAATCAGTGATTGATATTCAATAACATGCTAATGGACAGAACAGTTACTGCATTTTGTGACGGGGAGTATCTTAGTCCCTTAATTGACATTAAAGCAAGCGAGTCCGTTAGCCGTTATTTTGCCAGTATTATTAGGCACTCTAATGGAACAACAAGGTTCAAGAAGGCGATTGGAATGGTTCTATTATCTGTACATCCTACTCTCCTACTCCCAAACCGACTTACGGTGGCCATTGACTCAATTGACTCAAGCTTCAATTTCAAACCTGATTGTAACTATGGACACAAAGTGGAAGATGATTTGTCATTGTATATTTTCGTCATTGATTATAGAATCACTGAACTCAATTCAATATTTGGGTGCTTTCCGGCAATTCTAGTTCAGCATAATTACACATGGTCTCCTAGATTGAGTTTGATTCATCTTCAAATTGGTATCTGTTGTCAGGATGGCAAGAATCTCGAAATCGGTGAACGGAGTGTATCAGCAATCTTCCGAGCATTGACATTTATTCAAGGAGCGGTCAGACTCTTGATATGGCATTGGATGAGTGACCAAACCTTGTTGTGTCTACAAGAACTTGGTGAGGTCAATCTTGGCCTCATAGAGCAAGTTATCCACCCCTGTATAAAGAGTCACTTTACCCTTTGGGTAAGGATTCTTATTGTTCCTTCGCTTCACGAGGTACGATTCACGACCTTCGAAAAACGGCCGGAATCGGAGACGCCGGTCTTCGGGACTGGTGTGGTGGCCATCGTCGGTATCACTAAAAACGATATTGCCGCCAAACTTCACCCCGATCTCGGCTTTCTGATAGATTTCTACAAAATCACTTTTGCACAGCTCACGAAACTCCTCTTGAGCCTCAAGAGTGACGTCCTCTTTGTGAGGCTCGGTCAGGCACAGAATTCGAACTTGGACCTCATCCGAAGAATGTCGGCGAGCAAAAATGAAGAATCGAGCTATGTATGGAACACGCATGTTCCCCTGGAAGAGAGAACACAAATCGGATCATTGGCATACCAAAGGAAGTGACATGTTTCTTTGACGATAATGCATGTTCCATTTCGAAGGATGGGACTGAAACAAATGTGGAAAGCTAATAATCACCTTGTAGAGTTGGTCCACCAAAGTCATGGCATCCTGGCTCATCCAATTTGGACAGTTGATCAACCAGAAGGAGGCGGAAATGATGGATGTGAACTGGACACATCCATTGGCAAAAGAGAGAGGCGTTTCCATTGTCACATCCTCCCAGCATGACCGATGCATATTGGCTGACATGGAACACACCAACTTGAGAGAGGTTTCAATTTGAGAATCTGGCACAATGGCTGGAGGGGGCGGAGTGAGTGAGGATATTCCTGTGACATAAAACAAAGTTGCGTGAGCCGACATTCTCGGGAAATGGCCTGCTTTTCCTCTTTTCTTGGGAAACTATCATTATTATCCCATCAACGGGGTTCGTCTCCCCTTTTGCATGGGTGGACATCACGGAAGCATGGATCACAGTCAAAGTTTTATCTCTTATGAACCATGCCGTCATACACGGGCATAGTAGCTGAGGTGGTGGCCCTCTTCTCGAGGCTAGGCTTCAGCCTCTTCGAAGTGAAGGATCAAAATGGAACATTGACCATATCTGAAATTACCTTTGAGCTTATTCAGGCTTTCGGAACTCGTCTTGCGCGAGCTCCCAGCTGATGTGGAAGTGTCTTCAAGGCCATTTCTCAATGTCCGAAGTGACCGTTCAGGGAGGGGCATATTGACAGTGATGGCTTTGTGGAACTTTCGCCGTCGGGGTTCGAGCGTTACGATGGGACTGACCGCTCCCCCTTGCACAAGAATCTCCTCAACGATGTCATCTTCTATTCTCTGAGCACTGATGCCAATGTCTGTTTCTTTTGTTAAGGCTCTGAGGAGGAAAACAGGAGTGAAAAAAAAAAACCAATCTCATTAGGCTCAGGTTTGGTCGAATATCTGGAATTGCTGCATTTGCGCCTCTCAAGAGACCGTCGTTCGTTATTGGAAACTTTGAACTGGTGATAAAAGCGACCCTTTAGATTGATAGTCATGGCGAAATGTGTCACATTTTTTGAGATTGGTTATGGATGGTCCTGGCATTTAGTTTCAAGTCAGCTTGCTATCGTTGCTTAAAAACCTTTGTCTTTTAGGACCATTGGTGTAACGAGCAAAGGGAGGGGACATTTCTTTTTTTCAAACGAGTAAACACGTCGTAAAGGCTGGCCTTTTTTTGCTCCGTTTTGTTTTGTCTCAATCGCTTCCAAGGACCAACTCCCCAAAAACTCTTAAGCCGGCAAAAATCATCTACTAAGGAGAGTCCTTTACTTGGGCTTCATTTTAAGCTTCGACGACAGTTTTTGGGCCCCGGATCAAACACATTGTTCCCAGTCTTCGTTTGTGTACCACTACCACAGCCTCCTTACTTTGGCGGGATTTGAACTCGTGCCCTTGGGCAGAGTGCAGCTGAAAGAACGGCTCCCTCTGGACCGACTTGTCTGATATCTTGTCGGACTCTGGAGATGACGGCAAAGTATTGGGGAAAATCTGAGGCGACTATTCGGACGATTTGTTGTGGCATGACGGTTTCCTGGACCACCCTGGAAGGTGAAGAGACAGGGGAAGATTGACCTCCGGACGTCGAAAACGACTCCTCAGCCAAGGACTCCTAGAATAGACAACATATTCGAGCACATTAACCCAACCCATGATCTAATGTAGCCAGATCGCTCAATAGCGAAAGAGACCTTCAGGATTTTTTCCATGAAGTCTTCTTGAGGGTGCTCCACCCATTTGCCTCTGGAGGCGGAATCACAGCGAAGTATAGCGGTCTCTCGTTCACCATGGCGTAGAGAGGCCACATGAGGTACCTCAATAAGCACAGGCCCAAGAAAGCGAGAGCCCACTGGACCCATTTGAAGGACACGTGAGGCCAGGCCTAGAGAAGAGACGAGGGACTGCTGTCAGCTGGGAAATGCAACCACTTCTCGGATGGGAGGGATTTATACATGTTTTATGGCATGTTCCGAGGAGGAACAATACGTGTTTTTATGTACAGATGATATGATTTGTCAATGCCAGAGAACAAAAGAAAACCTCCGTCTTTTAAATTTGTCACATGAGAACTACATGTGCTCTTCAAAAGGAGAGAAATATTTCAAAATTGGCTTAGAACCAACAGTTAGCCACTGGAAAAACAAGGGAAAAAGGCTGAAATGGCCTTTGCCAGAAGTAGTTTTCGTTATACTTTCTACATGGACAACATATAGTTATGATTATGAGGTACGACTCGCTGAAACTTACCTTCTCCCTCGTTTAAAGTGGGTGGATAGAGCAAATTTTCGGTTCTGACATATCTACACGTGATTCGCATCGGCTGCGGAGCAGTTCGTGGTGGAATGGTCACCTGAAATAGAAAGTAATCCAATAAATCGATCATCATGTCAAGGCCGATGACCACGATCAGATCACGATCAGGCGAGTTACATTGCCCACAAATAAATGGTTCCCTCAACCTGCGATCCATTGGTTCCAGAAAAGACGGAAAAGGGAAGGGATCTAGCTGCATTTCAATGTTGGACCACGTTGGACCGTTCAAGAAAACGAAGAAAAATGCCAACTAACTAATTTATTCCCTCGTTAAAAACGAAAATGGTTGGCTTAACTCACTCAGCTGAGAAGCTGCTTAAATGAATTCAAGACATTATGTCCCTCTTTAAATCATCACTGAAATGTCCTCGACTTCTCTGTTCCGGAATTTGAAAGTCGACTAATTCTACTAACAAATTGAACTTCTAGACAACGTCATAGATTTTACAGATTTGATTGGTTTGGTGCCTTGCCTTTAGTGTCGAAACTGTGCTACAGGCTTAGACTTTAGATTTTCTTATGCTTTGATCCCAGCTGTGGGTAAAAGCACAATCAGCACTCAATGCAACATTTTTCTACCACAAAAGAACCATGAGCGTCTTACATAGATAGACCCAAGTGTTCTCAAAACCGTGCAAATAAGTGAACAAATATCACAGCCTCACTTCGATTCCAGCCTCTCATTAACCTCGAAAAGAGTTGACCATCTGGGTCCGTGTCCATTTCGTGTTTTTTCCTGTGAAAGACCACTGTGGCCAATGCGGTCCAGGTTCTCACCCTTTTTTCGAGGCCATGTTGCGACAATGGTCCAACGAACCAAAAAGGGACCATGTACATTTATTTGGCCAAGGCCAATGGTTGTGTCCACATTGGTCTTTGGTCTTTGAAGAGAGTCATAATGAGCTCATTGAAAAATATCTACCCTCATTGTGCAAGTGCATCCTAACTTTATCATATTTGGAAGCGGTTACCAAGAGCATGTATTCAATGACAACTCGAGGGTTAACAATGAGACTAAGGAAAGGCTGCTTACCATCAGATCTTTACGACTATTGAATGCGAAAATTTGAGCACAGAATTAGGAACAAGTGACACATTTAAGGTTGCCACGATGTCCTGCGTTCATATCAAGGCCTCTGTACAGACTTCATGCAAAAGGGTCTAAAACTTATTTTTAATTTGTAGGATAAATGCGGCCACTTGACATAATAGGTTGTGATGGGAGATTGCAGTTGGCCGCTCTTTATAAACCGAGATGCTACTCGGGATTGCCAATTATGTTTGATTTACTAACGTGCTCCCTAAAACCAGGTGTAAGAATATACTTTTCCTGTGAAAGCTTGTCTCCCAACACCACCTAATATGCATTGTATTTTTAAGTTTATGAGACACAAGAGATCAAAACCTCTTTCGGAAGTGCATCTGATGTCTCTTCGCTATATATTGAATTTCCCCTCTTTTTGTAAAACACGGAGTGACGTCACATCTACTATCATTTCATCACAACAATTCTGTCGTTCCTTTATTTTCCATATACGAGATGCCATAATACCTTTGACTTCGCTACCCAGATATGAAGGTTGGTTTTAAATCTTCATTGGCAAAAAAGACATTGAAACGCCAAAACATGTTTTTTCAATTGGAGTGTTAGGTGAAAATATGTAAATCTCGTTGTGTTTTTCCGTTGGACATTTTGTTTGACCAATGTCTTCCTGGTTATCCAACATCGTTCAGAAGTTACTTGAAATAGGAAGGGGAGGCGAATCAAACCAAGGAGACCTTTCATAACAGGGCACTACCCTTAGAGTAGTAAAAAGTAACCTGTCCTTCCTTAACATTTCCATTACTGCACCTTGGCCTATGACATCATATGCTTAATGTTTTTGATTGTCTTTTCAACATTCTAAATCGCATACTGGGTGCGCCATATTATCATCTACATATTGATCTTAATGGACTTAATGAAGTAGTACTCATTTATGATAAGTTGGAAAGCTCAACTTTCAAAATCAAAGTTGTAACTTATATATCATAGAATTATATTTCTCAATTAACCGCCTTTGACTGCCACAAAAAGCCTGAGCCTGGGGACAAATTTGGCGAAAATCTTTCGTAGTTCTTCCATGTTTTAAAAGACTATTTTGTCTCTTTTTAAATTTAGACCGGCAATATGCTCGAAATGGTTGGTAATGATCACATGCAAACTAGGTCTAAAGTATAAAAAAGACAGATCTCCCATCGACGAGGTTGTCGGCTCAACAAATAAGTGTAGACGATAATGTGGCGCACCCGGTGCTATGTACTCGTAGCAACGATTGAAGTAGTTCACACGTGTTTGGCTTTTATGAATTTAGCTATAACAACTACCGCTGTTTTCAAAACTGCAGCTAAAAGCAATCAAAGCTGAAAATGCCAGTCACATGTGACATTTTGCAAAACCGAGACCATAAAATCAGAAATTAGAAGCCAAATAGTGGGTTGCTAGTTAATGTATAGATGAGCTGCAAAACATGTGCCTCTAGTTGTTAGGTGTTTGGTGTTTCTAAGGTAGAATCAACACCTGACGCAAAACTGTTATTGAATACATACAGCCTTAAGTCATGTCTTTTTAGGCGAAATTAAATTTCAAGTTTGGTTTGCCCTTGCCGCGAACTTCTAAAAATATGGACTGTGAACGAGCTTCCCGTCAAATCGGCCTCATTGCAACTCTGAGCCATTTTCGGAATCAATGTAATAAGATAAGAAACGTAGGTCTTTTCAATTAAAGGCAGGTCATTTCTATATTCTTTAGTTGTAAAATGATTCGTTTCAAAGTTGTGCTGACAAAAGCTTATGTAGCTGATCAAGAGCAGGCCGAAAATATAATCTTATATAATGTTTACAACACAACTTGAGTTTCCCAAGCATAGTTTTAGGCTCAAATTTGGCCAAGTTCATCTTTTTAACAAGATCTTGCGGTCGTATGTCAAGCGCTCATTTGAAATAAAGTGAAAAGTTTAGGAGCTACAATTTTTTTGCTTCCATTCACAGTCCATATCTTTAGAAGTCCGCGCCCTTGCATATTATTAGTGTTTTCTTTATTGTTCTAGACACACCCATGATCTTTGAGAGCGATTGACCGATAATATAGTGAAAAGTTGTTCCCTCAACAAAACCGATTACATTTTTACGCTTTTGACCTGTTACCCATGGGCTCATCGAATTTTTAGTTGAATTTGCTTTACGTACTAATCAACAATTATTGCCTAATTGGACTGACTCTTGGAAAGTTGAAACAAGTGCTGATAGATCATGGTGAGTTCACAACAAAAACAAACCTTGGAAAACAGGAATTGTCCAGTCCTTAATTCAGAGGTTGTGTCCAATTCGACAACAATATTTCAATATGTAAAATGTCCTTACATTTCATTTCATTCGATTAATGCAAAAGTTTGTTCACACGCACAATTGCAATCAATGTTGATTCAATAAGAAGTAATGGGCATCTCAAAAGTTTCAAAAAATAAGTCTGCCAGCTCACTTGCGAGACCTCAATCCTCACTGCGTCACTAAGGTATCATTTGGTGTACAATTACGTGAAATATAATTCAATGCACCGATTCATTTTCCTCTTCCTTTTTATTTCTATTGTTGGGTTCCCGAGTTGGGTTGGTCAATGCAGAGATACCTTTAACTAGAGGAGTGGACATGAGCAGAGCTAGGCCGATTTTTCTTTTTGTCACAGCTCTTTGACCAAGTCATAAATGGAAGCAGGCAGTAAGTTACTATCCTTTGAGACCAAACTGCACATCTTTTACTTTATTCATGATTACCTATTCTTAACACTCCAGACTTTTTGCTACATAACCCAGACACTTTCAATATTTTCATTCAAAGGAATATAACTCAATGTTTTGTCGAAAAAACTCTATTTTTTCTTTTTTAAAATGAATTTTTCTTAATTTATGGTAGTACTTCTTGTGTCATTTGGGGAGCTGAAATGTTGGTTTCACAAAGAGGCCTAGCTTCGCCGATTGCCATGTCCAATCCTCTTGTTAAAGGTTTATATGGTCAAGCATACTTGTAACTACTTAAAGGTCTAGCAAGAGCTCTGGGTTCGACTACAAATATCGAAATTGTTCAAAGATAGCGCAAACATTAAGAAGTATAGAAGTGTCCGTAAAAAATCATTCACAAAATTCCCGCGCATTCGATAGCTGACCAGAGACCAAATTTGAAGCGAAGAAGCGATTGTTAATTTGAGAAAAGATCGTACTTTACGACATAAGCTGGATATTTTTTTCTCGATGCAAGATTCACTCCTTTGCTTAAAAAACTGGGCTCAGATTTGCTAAGGTATTAGTGGAACAGATAATCTACTAATAACGAGAGCTGACCAGAGACCAAATTTGAAGCGAAGAAGCGATTGTTAATTTGAGAAAAGATCGTACTTTACGACATAAGCTGGATATTTTTTCTCGATGCAAGATTCACTCCTTTGCTTAAAAAACTGGGCTCAGATTTGCTAAGGTATTAGTGGAACAGATAATCTACTAATAACAAGATATATTTGAATAGGTCATGTCAAGTGAGGGAATCTCAAGGAAAATGTGGTCCGGCACCCTGATTTTGGGCATTGTGTGGAGGAGAACTAAGACAAACGTTACATTCAACTCGCATCATCCGCTTATTGACTTTTCAATAATAAAATGATTTTGAGTGAGCTGTGTTACAAAACCCAACAAAATGAACATGTTTGATGTAATTTGGTAAACGCTTCTCAAATTGGTTCAGTACCACAATGCGATTTGCTTAGAAAAGGAGGTAAAATGAAAAAATGTCCAAATTCAATGCATGCACAGTGCTATTTGGCTGGGCATGTTGTCTTCGATTTTAATCCATGGAATAACGTCAGTTGTTCATGAACGCGTTCACTTGACAAGCCCTATTCAAAAAGTAACGGGCATTAAGTCCCTTGCCGTGGTTCGAAAAAGACCGCAAGACCTCGTTTTCACACCAGCTTAAAACCTAACGAGAAAGACCGCTCAAAATTGCGCTCTCTCCTCAAATGAAATTCATGAGTAGCAGGAAAGTTAAAATTTAGGCAATACTTAGATGAGGGGGGGATGGTATGATTTCAAAAACATCAAAATGAGCTCAAAGCTCACCTCAAATTGCCACATGTATGTGCAAATTTCAGTTGTCAGCTAGAAGCTTCGAAAATTAATGGGATAATTCCTGGGAACATGTCAAGAGGTAAAATGGGGATTGAGATGCCGATGATAGTCTGAAAATACGTATGCACCATGTTTGGTAAGGCAATTCAAGTTGACAAAAGGGGACTAGTATGATTTGATCGACTATTTCTCGAGCTCAAACTTGTCCTTAAAACTGGCCATCCTGGGCAAACATGGT
This sequence comes from Tigriopus californicus, assembly GCF_007210705.1. NCBI lineage: Eukaryota > Metazoa > Arthropoda > Copepoda > Harpacticoida > Harpacticidae > Tigriopus > Tigriopus californicus. The sequence continues at coordinate 12,766,883 of NC_081446.1, forward strand.
GTTGTTCTATTCAAAACTTACTTAGCATGTTCACCTTGCCAATCTTTGAGAATACGCATGGACAGCGGAACATTGGACAAATGTACCCCATTAGTTTAACGGAAAATTTAGAACCTATTGAACTGAACCTCCCAACCAGAAATTGAAAAAATCTTAGTCACCCTGTCCAAGCCACGCAGATTCACTTGCCATAGACATTCAAAATTATAGGGAGGAACATGACAAGTTTTACGCTATAGTTCAATGCGGTTGTATATAGAAGAATTCTCGTCACCCCTCTTTTTTATGATTCAAACTTTCACTAGTCCAAGTTGAGGTTAAGCTAAATGGGTGATACACAGGCTGACCAGGTAGCATTTTTTGATGCTAATTTTTGAAAATTAGCATTAATTCAAAGCCGCTAGCATTGCAATTTTTTATTAGCATTGTTCTGTATTTTAGCACCAAACTAGCATTATTTGCATAGTCCAAGCATTGTGAGATCTTGTCTAGCATTTTAGCATTTTTCTAGCATTATTTGACTTCATCATTTCAAAACATGACCAAAAAGGAAGAAAAGCAAAAGAAAAAAAGAAAGTGAACTACATTTGGCGGTGTTAACAATGTTCTTTCATAGGATCCCTTTCCCGTTGAATGAAATTGATACGCTGTAGCCAAAAAGCTAATTCCACTGTTTACTTTACATGAAGGATGCAAAATGATTTATTCTAATTGCTTCTCAATTCAAAAGGAGGTTTAGCCTAATTTCTGTTTGTAAACAGATTTTTGGTCCACCAAAAGATTTTGGGTTGGCTAACACAAATTAAACAATTGATTAAAATGGTCAGTGAGTGTTTAAAGAAGAAGTACCAACCATTAAGTAAATGTAAGTATGGGTTAATTTCACTATAAAATTCAAACAAACATACATGTTTTGGTTAATGACATTGTTCTCCGAAAAGTATTCCCCCCCACATTTGAGGTAAACCAAATCACAAGATTCACAAACAGCAAAAAAAATCAAAATAGAAGAGATTGACAACAATTGAGCTCTATGGATGAAGAAACTTATTGCAGCTCTTCCGCTTTGAAGCATGATGCACGATCAAAAAACATTTTATCTTATTTTCTTGATCTAATCTCGCCCAAGATGAACATTTTTTGCCGATAAGATCAATTTTAATTGTGTTAAAAAAAACCTTGTTCAAATCCTGAAAATACATTTTTGCTCAAATAAAACTTGTCACTTTTTGGTGTCCCCTTCTAAGTCTCAGGGTTCAAAATTAGGAGAATATCATAAACGCAACTGAATCAATTTTCACTGCCAGGTTTTTCTTTAGATTTTTGCCTTTTTCAAATGTTTTTTTTCTAAAAGTATAATTTTCAAGATGTCGCCTGAACATATCCTGTCAAAGAGTGCCAAATATAATTGAATTGTGAAACTGAAGTTCTTTATGAGCACCATGAATACTTTGCTTTTCTTATAAAAGAGTAGCATTTTTCTAGCATTTTCGAATTCCAATTAGCATTTTTTTAGCATTGATTTTGCACGAGCTAGCATTGCTGGCTGAAAAAAACCTGGCCAGCCTGGTGATACAATAAGGACGAACAAACAAATTTGACTTGTGTAAATAAGAATTACGAGCGAAAGGAATTCGTGTAAAGTTCCAAAATATATTTGATGTCAGTGGTTACCAGAAGCATCCAAGCACTCGTTGAGAGTGAATGAAAGGTGTTTTAACCGTTACTGAGCGTAAAATAGCCAATTATTACACGATCCTTAAATTAAAATGTCAATAACCTTGAATTATGAGCACTTCAATGAATGAAAACTGGAGCATAATGGCTGGAAATGATCAGCACTAGCCTCTTTGAAAGGATGGAGGGTAAAAACCGATCCAAGGGAAGGCCTAAATCACCGTTTTAGTCCCGTTTCTAAATGAAATCAAAGCCTATTGATGTATCCGACGACAATTGGAAAGACCCCCAGTTAAATTGAGACCTCCATGAAATGCGATTTCAACAGTAACTGGTATTGGCGACTGTAAAGGTCCCTAAGCATTTTTGGTCCACCCTTTGTGACCTGGCAAGATCAAATGAAACATGGATGGGGCTAATGCGGCACAAAACTTGAGTCCAACAGATGACTCCAGTCTTTCACTGTACTCAAGTCGAACAAAAAGACTCATCCACCAAAACCTCACCCCAGCAATAGTCCTACTTCAATTCTCAAACCGGGTTCAATCTCGTTTTTCCATCCTAGTGTAAAGCTGCCTTAACTGTTGTCTACTGTTTTGATCAATTATGCAGTGAGCTTTGAGAGGGCATTACTTTTGATCCAGGTACTCAATCTAGCTGAAAGTTGAATAACACTATGGTAGCACACTGGGGGCAGTCCTTCTAACGGAATATTACAATACGTCAACTTGTGTCAGAATTAACAATTCTCAACCCTAGTATGATTTGATCGACTATTTCTCGAGCTCAAGCTTGTCCTTAAAACTGGCCATCCTGGGCAAACATGGTGTTGTTCTATTCAAAATTTACTTAGCTCGTTCATGTTCCAGTGGTTCAGGGACAGAGCCGTCTTATTCGGACAGCTCCCGACAAATGTTCCGAGCATGCCTTTTAAGTCGAGCCGGTCAAAATCGCTCTTATTGGAAAACAATCGATCCTGGTTGGACCTTCCTCGAGTTTTCAAATGAGAGAGTTTGTCCATATAACTCTCGAAGTTCAGTGTGTCCTAGGTGTTGGCAATTTGGGTATAAATTATTTACCATTGCTCTCATGTAAGGCTTTTAAATATTGGAATCGTTCAAGCCAAGAGAAGACCAAGTGACCATACTAGTATACTAGTTTATGCAGACATGAAAGTGGTTCTTTGCCCATTTTTTCGTAAGCGGTTTTTTTACCTGGAATATTTTCCGACGTCGGGAGACGGGGCAAAGCAATTTCTTGCTTTTCATTGAACTCCTCGTCTTTACTGCATTAGGTAATATGCAAGCATCCGTAAGAGAGCATGAGAAAGTACTTCATCTCCAAAGATCCCAAAGGTAACTTCCTCTAAAACATGCCATACAATCCTGCGACCAATGAAGACCGCAATATACATTTTGAAGTACCAATCAAGTCTAGCTACTGACAATCTTGAATGTATTTTGGTTTGGAGCAAAACTGAATACACTTTGAGTAATATACCATAATAATGGTTTCAAAGACTCATATTAATCGGGTCAGTCTGTAAGTTCGGTCACTCCTTGAGTTTCATCCAGACCTAGGGTTTGGGGTTAACTCTAAATCTTGCGAAAGTCGTTTCCAGGTTACATGTAAGCTTCAGCCAATCCAGGTTAGTCCGAACGATGAAGTCGTTTTTTCCTTTACTTTTGCTCTTATGTCGTTCCATAAGTTGCCCTATTGGATCTCGTATATTGAAACCAGTTTAGAACTGTGGGGAATAACATTTTCAAACTTGAAATATGTACAATTTGACTACTGTAGCGAATGTGCTAATTACAAGAATGCGTTGGCGTTTGACTATAAATTGATTTGTGTTTGATTGGGAAATACACTATACTTCAATAACCAGCGAGTATCACAACCCTTTTAACAACTACACTACATATTTGATTTTTCGTCAGATCAACTTAATGACCGCGGAACTTGATTCAGCAATATCCTAAAAAAAGAATACATTCCTTTGTTTATTAAAAACCCTATTTTTAATTACCCTTCCAAGAAAAATATTCATTTCGGCTTTCTGTTTGAAGTGACAAAAAGGACCGAGAGAGCCTTTGAATAACTAGTTATCCTACGTTTCTCACGATTAGATAAAAAAAAATTTGTTATGACTTATATTACTTCCAACACTATCAATAAGCACTGATTCGTTCCAAAATGCCAAGTTTGTTAAGAGCTCTGCCATTTTAGAATTTCTCACTTTTTACAGTTTTAAACAGGAGTGGGCGCAATTGCCCAAAAAGGAAACGCCCACCCTAGATGGAAAGACTCGACAGTGGAAATATCCTGCTCTTAATCTTTGCTTTGATTTAAGAAACAGACTGACCATGGCTTAGCTATTGCATGGGCACTCGTACAATCCAGCCTCTGTCAAGACACATATTTTACGTATAGCAGCGCAAACAAAATTGCATAATCTATTCAGGAATCAAATTGACAACCTTGTGGTCTAAAGCACCCTAAAGAAACACCAAATGATCCGATAGACCTTCATTCCAAAGAGCGTGGGTTCGAATCCAGCCTGTCACGAAATTTATTTTTTAGCAGCCCTATTTAGGCACTTGAATCTTTTAATGTTGGCTTGATGCTCAACATTGTTGGAAATGGTATATTTATCCCTGACCTCAGCATCTTGATATCTCGTTGAAGGGATACATAAAGAGCCAAAGCTATTCCTGACAGGAATGTGAGATCTCTCAAGGGCTTTATTGCCAAAGTGTCCTCCCATTGTCAAGGGCATACGGTATATGACTAGAGCTTGCGCATCTCTGAGGCCCCATTGTGAGGCCTCCAATGCGGGAAAGCGTGGGCAATGTGAATGAACAATGTTTTTGAAGTCTTTCCATGTTGTAAGTGAATGTTGTTTCTCATTATTTCCGGTGATAACATTAAAGCCATTAGAGATTCGAAACACGAATACGCACAAGACACGTCTCGTGGTTCTTGAAACTATGTGTCTTGTGGATCTCTACATATTTTTTTTATCCCTACCGCAGTATTGGGCTTTGAAATAACAAATTTGACCCAGAAACAGCAATGGCTAGCAACAAGTGGGCCCAAGGTATTTAATGTAAGCTTTGGAGCAGCAAGGAATATGTGGCCCTTTGAAGTACAGGGCTCCTATTATGATAAGGTCCCATGAGAAATATTTACCATGGTTAGACAAAAATATCACTAGTCTGGCCATGCCCTTGAAGTATCAGTCAAGTTTTAGGCCCTTACGAGGTCAACTACAAAGGTTTTCTCAATTAAGCTCCTGATGCCAAACCTGAAATTGCTCTGACCTTTACCAGTCATTATGTTCTTGTGGGAGGTATCACATAAACAAAAGTGTTCTTGAAGCGTCTTGGTGAAGCTTCAAATGAATTGGTCTTTTCGTTTTGTCACTAAGATCCCACTTAGCTCCATAACAAACGCACTCTACAATTCCTTACAAATATAAAATTACAAATATGCTTTGCACTTTTTGCTTCCATTCATATCCAAACATTGAAATATCTCAAAGATGAAGGTGTTCTTACGTCTCTCGATTGGCTAGTCTTTGCTCCTTCTAATTTTCATGGAAATCTTTGCTTTTAACCCACTCAGGATTTACCGACGTTTGAGATAAAGGATGTGAAAAATCAAGACCCTAATAGTTTTCTATTTGAATAGAATACCTCTGAAGTAAAGCTCTCAGAGGATCTCATTTGATGTTTTGTTGGTTCTTTTCACTTTGTTCCAAAGTATTCTGTCATGGTCCATGTGACTTTGAAAGAATTTATTTGGCGAATCAAACCAAATTGCCTGAAAAGTTTCCTGTCTTGCTCGCGCAAGAAAAACCCACCCAAGCGCCAAAGACTTCCATCAAGCGTAGTCAAACCTGGAAAAAGCTCCGAAATGGACTGGAAGATTCCAGACTTCCCGTGGAATTGAGTGATCCCAATGATAGGTCCAAAACCTACGTAGAGAACCAACAAATCGTTAATGCATCCATCGGAGCTGTACTGCAACATTTTTCTCAAAGCCATATACGCGTACATACATATATGGGAAAGAAGAGAGGTTTCTACATCTAGTGTGTCTATCTGGTGAGAAGCTATGCCGTTTGGCACGCCATTTTTGACCGACGTCCAATGTTTTTGCCTCGGCCCAAAATGCAAGAAATTCTCCGGGCATTTATTTGATCCTTTTTGCTTGCCAAACTATTTGCACTCAGTCTTCGCGTGGGAATAGGAAATAGTCATGAGGGCAGAAATGTTTGAGACCCAAAATAGTTGACCTTGCTCAAATGAGGAAACCCCCGAAGGCCTAAGGAACCAGCCAGTCATGCTAAGGGTGGAACCAAATGGCTGAAAGTACGAACGACCTTGCTGAATGTTGTGGGGCAACCAAACTTCCGAGAGTAAAATCCAAAGTCAATCTTAGGTTGGGTTAGTTTCTCCATTCGGAAAAATTTACGAGGCCTCAAACTTGGTAAATGGATTCATGAGCCATCGGTGCCAAATCTCGTGGATCCTCGAGCACAACTCGCCCCCTTTGACCTCATGTAGTAGATAAGTGGAACCCGCATTCTTAGCCGTCAATGGGGGCTAGGATTTTCTTACGGAACATCTGGCTTCTTTTAGCTTCCACTTTGATTCATGACCCATCCCAAGTTCCAGACCGTCACTAGACTGGATCAGGAAAAATGTGTTTACAGCAGCATAACTACACTCCAATTTAAATAGCCGAGTCAAACCTCCTTTTTCCCCTCCAAAGCGAGCACACATTTTTGAATCCAAGGAAATTGCATTACTAGGGATGTGTGAAATATCTCTTGAAGTAAGTCGGAAAAAGTCCAACTCGCTGGAAAAGTTCATCACGGTGTGAGTCCTTGGTGATGTCATGGCTGAAGTTGGGCGCCATTGAGCTTATCAAGGGATGCATGACGAAAACCGGTCAGAATCGGTAATTTTCGCCAACTCTAATGTGAAGCCGGAGAAAGTATTCGAGAGGAGGCGGATTTTCGAGGCCATAAATTAGAGTTTTATCGGGCAAGGAGAAAGAATGAAGCGTTGGAGAGGAGAATGAGAAGGGGGAACACTCTAGCCGAGCTCTACTGAAGAGAAACCGAGAGAGAGAGAGAGAGAGCTTCTTCTTGCCACGACTTTCACAGATTTTTCTTCTTCTTTCTGACTTGAGGGAGGCAAAATTCGAAGAAATATTGGTTCGATGAGAGGGGGGGAGGGCCATTTGTTTGCTCAAAATACACAGGAGCGCCTGGCCTAGCGGAGGCTGGTTCATGGCGTTCATCGATAGTAGCAAAGTACTATATGTAGGGCATGGACAAACTTTCCAGGATCTATGTTGACATACCACAATGGGAGAAGGCCTGGTGGGTCTCTTCGAGATCTGGGTGGGTAGTGGGTGGTACTGCTCCTCGTACTATAGTCCTGCAATACAGTCATACTCTCTCCTTGGTGGTGAGGGGGAAGTGGGGGGAGTGGGGGAGAGAACGTGGAACGCGAGAACGCGAGTGAAGAAAACAATAAAACCCCTAGTCATTGTCACTAGCACTGTATGTGTGAAGGACGAGGCTGAAGCGATTACACTGTGCATACATGGTATGATATAATGTGAGTGAGAGACGTCGCTTGACGAGGAACCACGAGAGCCGAAACTTTTGAGTCGCCCAAGGTTCAAGGGCATTTGCCTCTCTGGTATGTATGTGTGTGTGTGTGTGTATAAATAATTACACTGACTAGTTCTTGGCTTGAACCTGGAGAAGGTTCAAAATGAATCCAGCCAATTGCGTTGTTCCAAAACCTTCGTTGGGGATCCATANTCCTACTCCTTACCATCAACTCAACCTCGTCGCCGAAGTGGAACGTGCTTGAAGTGAAAAAGGCATTCGCTTCAAAAAGAAGTTGGGGAGCTTGAAATGCATGGCTGAACCAACGACGATATGAGAATGTGACGTTCCATGGTGATGTGGGATAATATTGCAGTAGCTTACAGGGTTGGGTGCACACATAATTACACTGACTAGTTCTTGGCTTGAACCTGGAGAAGGTTCAAAATGAATCCAGCCAATTGCGTTGTTCCAAAACCTTTGTTGTGGATCCATAATTGGGTTACCCAGAATCACACGTCTCGGGCTTACCTTCACTCCACTGTATCTGCATCCATGCATGGCGCCTCCCCGTGCATCCACCAATAAGCTGACCATGAAATCCTGATTGATGGGCGCATTGGGATCATCCAGCTCATCACTGAAGCCCCCGGTGGTGGTGCTGCCGCCCAAATCATTATGATTGAGGTTTTGCCCCACGAGATTGGCCGCCTGAGCCACGCCTCCACTACCCGTACGGGGTGTGGAGGCCGTGGACTGGCCGTTGCTGTTCATCTCGGCGCTGTCCACGACGACAGGATCGTCGATAAAGGTTAAGGCACAATCTGGCACGACAATGATGAACGTTGATTGGGCGATATTATAACACTGGTCCTGAAGGCAGTCAAGAATCACTCTCACTGTGTCTGTATTACCGATCACCATCAAAAACGGAATTCATTCCCTTGTTGAGAGAGAGAGAGAGAGAGAGAGGGAGCGAGAGAGAGCGCTGCAACCACGTGTTATCGGACTGGGTGACCCCAAGGGTCTTGGAATGGCAATAAGGAGGCATACATTGGACACAATATGCTGAGTTGAATATGGCTGTATTCTTTCAACGCGTCGTTCTGCTGTACCCTAGACTGTGGATTGCTCCACCTATTTCAACACTGCCACGCGGAAATGATTGATCCAAATAATCTGCTCGTCTCCTTCATCACCCGTTGATGGATCTCCTCTGTCCGTCGCCGTTCCGTTTTTATTTATTGCCGATTATTGGAGCTTGAAATCTAGAAGCGAATCTTACTGTGGCCTTCACGAATAATCGAATAATAGTCACTGACTTGTCACGAAGATCGAGCACATCGACCTTAAGGCCAGGATTTCATAATCTCGGCGGTCTTCGTCCGTCACTGTGGTGTGGAACTGGCGGTCGAATTTGGCTCTTTTATTGAGGACATTTGTGTTGCCATTGACGGGATCCTTGAAGAGCATGAGGAACACTTGCATTTTTGTTCCTGGCATTTACGGCACGGAAAAGTGGAACGAACACAGGCTTGACTTTTAGTAATGAGACCGAAAAGGAACCACGGGGGAACTCTTCACGCAGAATAACGCGATGGTTCTCCTCGTCTCGGTTGTTGGCTGGCAGGCTTACTTTCTTGGTTGCTTCAAAAAGAACTCGGGCTGAAGGGGGTGCAAAAGAATAGACGCAAGAAGAGGCAGAAGAAATAAAGGGGAAGAAAATGTAAAAGAGCTGCTTCTTTAGTGCTGCCGGCTTTGCTGGTTCTGCTGGCTCGAGGAAGCTGTTTAGTGAGTGCCTCTTCGTGTTAGACTTGCGAGAAAACGGTCCAGGTTGAGGGTGCCTAACCGTTCGGAAGAGAAGTGGGGAATTGGATTAGAAATCACTCTCTCTTTTTTCGCTTCCTTCCGCTTCTTCCGAAGGGGAGTAGCAATTTCTACGATATATGGCCCAAGATTTCGCTCCTCTCTGTCTCTGCCTCTGTCTGTGTCTCTCTTGGCTGGGTGTTATCAATTTTTTTGATCGAATGACAGTAGCAAACGAGGGGATGGAAAAGACACGCGGATTCGCCCAATCCAGCGAGGGAGCTTCTGCCGTCGATGGAAACGAAGAGCAAGCGGATGATGATGATGATGACGATGATAGTGATCACCATCGAAGAACTGATCTCGTCGCCATGCCTTTGGTCTGGCCTTCTTTTCAGTGCTCCGAACAGCCTTCTTTCTCGATCCCAGGACACAGGAAGGAAGGAGAGTAATTGGAAAACGGATTTTCAACAAACTCGTTTTCTGGAATTGCTACGTATCACCCTTGGGGACGGCTCTCCTGCTTCAAGGCACTTTTTTTCGAGCTCCAATCTGACGTTATTGCTTGGTAGTGAAAGTGGTAGCAGTGGTGACAAGGCTGCCACAGCCAAGGGTTAACCTTGGGAGGATTGAAGAAAAGGAAACCTAGGTCCGTGTCCTCTATTGGGGAGAAGGCTGTGTGGGTCGTGATGAGAGTTCGATCCTGGATCCCACTAGCAGATCTGCCAAGAGAAATCATCCAGTCTTGGAGGCCGCCAAACGCAAGAACGGTGGGTGATCTAAATCCAAACTCATCCAACCGTGAATTTGAAGAGCGACGAGGATTGGAGGGATGTATGAAGGCTTGTTGGCCTTGGCAAAGTACGACCAATCCTCTCTCTTCTTGGTTCTTGTTCAAACTTGGACGTTGGACGTAGTGTGTACGCTGTATCACTCACTCTTGCACTTGTCCACCAATCTGAACCCTAGACCACCACAAAAGTTCTTCGGGTTCGTTGCCGGCCTTTTGCCACTGCCTCGGTAGAATTCTGAACAGAATGTATCGTGATGATGCTCTAGCTACAATTTCCTTATTCGCCAGACTGTTGCACTCACTCACATCTTTTTCTTGTTGTTGTTCACCTTCAGACAGATCGGATGTTCCTTCGGATAGTCTTGTTTCGGATGGGCCAAAAAGCTCGGGAAGAGCGAGCCAGGGCTTTCAAGTCCGTGCCCACCACGACGGGACGGAGGCTTGGCATGCACGTTTACCCTCTATTCGTTCGGTTTGCGCACCCAAAGAGGGTGTTCTCAAGTTCCTGGCTCACATACAACATTCAAAGTTGTACTAGTTCTAGTAGTAGTCTACGTAGTAGTGAAGTAGTTCTTGGGTAGTACTGGGAGGAGGAGGAATAGTAAGTAGTATGAAAGGAGCACGTTTGAAGTTGTTGGAAGGGGAAGAGGGAGGAGAAGATGTTCAATAATGAATCTTCTGCTGGCTTTCAGACATATATTCCTCTCTCGTCATACAAAATCACTATCAGCGAGAACGTGTGCGGATATGTGGAGAACGTGTGTGGGTCCGTTCGTTCGTTCATTCGGTTCTTCGCGTTCGTTCGTTTGTTCGTTCGTGCTTTCGTACGTACGTATGTAGGTACTTGTTTCTCAATGCTGACTCAAACAAGCCTGATGATGCACTTTCGTTGGGCTCCAACCAGACCAGACCCCCAAAGACGGCAATGATCACACCTTTATCTGTCCACCATCTGCAATGAAGGGAACACCATGGATTGAGTTTGGTTTACTTTTTTTTTTTAAACAAGAACAAAACGGGACGTGAGGCAGGATCGGCCGTCCAATTGAGCTATCGTCATCAAGCCCGTCCTTTCGTTGAAGACTTCGACAAGGGGAAAAGGGGCAATTTCCCATTGTGATTATGACACTGGAACTTGTACGCGTTGGAACTCCTTGTGGTGAGGAGTGAGGACTACTCCTCGATCTTGGATACTTGATAGATGGCTTTTGCCAACGACACCCCACATTGCCATTAAACCACCAACCACCTCAATTATCCACGAGAAAACACCTTAAGCATTGGATTCCTCGGCTCGGGCTGGATTTTCTTTGAATAAATAAATATTCCGCGCGATGATGACAACAATCCCCAATGTTCTCTTGTGTTGCCAGATTTAGCAACCTACCTACCTACGTCAACATCAATCTTGTTGTCTGAGTGTTCCTTTCAAACTTTTGTTGTAAACAGGCATTATAGTCAGGTGATAGGGAATGGAATAGGATGAGGGGAGGGAATGAGCCCAAGAAAAGAACGGAACACTTGGAACACTTGGAACACTACCACAGTACACTTCTATGACGACAAAAGCACGAGTGAAAACCTGCTTGTCCCCACCCTCCTGAAGCACACAACCTGGATCGAGTCTGTTTTAGATTAGACGACATGTCTCGAAAAGTGGAAAGAAGGGATCCTTGGGCAAATCTGCACAGCAAAGGAGGGTCGCGGCCAAATGTGAGAAGGCTGGATAAGCGTCAGTCGAAGAATGTTTGAGTAAAGTGGCGATAACGATCAGCGGTTGATTCTCTAATGGTAGCTCTCTACGGCCAACGGACGGACCCGGGGAGGAGGAGTGAGAGCGTGGAACAAATTCTAAACAAAAATCTCCAGGAATTGTGGAACATTCGACGAGTGGAACAGGAGGAACACACTCGCACTGAAGGTTCATTAGAGAGATGAATGCATGTTTATTTTTTGGCTTTTCCTGAAGGCAATTAAAGCTGGAACGAGAAATTAGCCAACATGGAACAAAAGCCACGGGACGAGAAATGAGGATCATCAACATCATCATGACGACGACGACGACGTCGACGACGATGAGTGAATTCGTCAGCCCATAAATCAAGATGAATACTTTCGGTGAATACTTCATCACAGCTAGTTGGAACCTCTGTGGACAAAATTGGGCCATAAATGACGTGCTTGACTGACTTTAGGCTGTATTTATCTGCATACATGCATTGCAGTCCGATTCGTATTTAGGCGACCGAATATGTATTCGGAACCCAATGAGACTTATTATGGTGCATGATTGATGGGGAACTCGTTCACCTATTCTTTTGCCATCAACCCTTCGAGGGCCTAATTGACTTTCATTCATTCTGGTCCCACTCAAGGTCTCTCAGAAGAAACTTTGAAGTAACACTGATAGAAGAACGGCATAATCATGAAGGATTGCAAATGGTGCATTTCGATTCAGAGCAATACGTAAAGTAAGACGCAACTGAAACTTTCGTGCTTGGTTTGACATCGAGGTTTCAGAGGATTCGACCTAAAAAAAGATAAATGCCATTTTCATTTGAATGAATCTCAAAGTTCTACTCGTACTAGTTGCTGGACCAGCATTTCAATAAGAAGGATTTAATTATTCTCTACTCTGTTGCCATAAAGTCCAAAAACCGTAGTGCTTGCCGACAAATGTAACGCCAAGATCAGCGTCTTCAAAGTGGGCGAGTCTCTGCGCCAACCAGACGTTGATATCAGGCTGTGGCGAAGCATATTGGCGTAGTTATGCCCTTTTTTTAGTTGGCATGGATATGGTGAATCTTCATCGGAAATGTTTTTCTTGGAAAATGGGCAACATCGCCAAAAGTATAAAGCGATAGATGAAAGCCAAACCATAACGATTTCAGGCGAAAGAAGGCCCTTGGATCTATATTTTGATGATATACCGTATTTATGCAGTGATAAGAATCAAAGCCACTGCAACGGAACAGGTTGCCTTTTTTAAACACAGCAATAAAATCATTTTGTTATGAAGCACCATAACTTCCAGCTCTAGATTGCTTTAACTTTTCGCTTTATTTGGATAAATTGTGGAACACAAGCGAGATCAAGTAAAACAAACCCGCAGGGCTTGAACCATTGCCGAAAAAAGTAACGTGTTACCGTTACTGATACTTTTTAGAAAATGCAAAGCGTCACCGATACCGATACTCTTTAGAAAAATTAATGCGTTACCTTTGCCCGTTACTTTTGCAGAAAAAGAGGACCTAAAACTGCGAAAAACCGCTAATGCGATTTTTTTAACGTTTAGTGAATACGACGTGAAACAAATGACTCCTGCGAAAGAAAGCAACGGTAAAGGGAGGGCTGAAAATCCGTTCCATTACCATTACAGTCACTGTTTTAGAGAAGTAACGCGTTACCGGTATCGTTACTCAAAATGTAATACGTTACAAGTAATGGCGTTATTTGTAACGCATTACTTCAAGCCGTGCAAGCCAGTAAAGGAGTTCATTGATATTCAAAGTGTTAACATGAGACAAAAACTTTACAGTCCTGCTGTAAATAAGATTTACTTAAGAGGGTAAGGAACCCTTAAGGCAGACAACAGTTTCTTCAATTAATGGAAACAGTGATTTCACGCCACTGTGCGATGATTTTTTTTTTTCATTTATTGCATGATTGAAATTGGCCATTTCTCTGCAAACTTCTTTTCCATCTTCAAGTTAACCAGTCGTCTGTGTCAATAAATCTGCTTGCTTTAAAACTAATAAAAACATACCTACAGTAGATTAGTATTCAGAATGTATGGTTATATAGCTTTCAATGCCGGGCCGAAAAAGAAATAATTCCAATCTTTTGGAGGAAGAAAGTGCACCTTACTGTAGCAAATTTCAAGGATTTAAGCCACAATCAAAATAAAAGGAAACGTGATAAATCTATCCGTTGAAATATGACAAATGCTTTAAACGCTCAGATTTCTGTCTGGCAGCAGGGCCAAGCAAAAGGTCATCCGCCTCAGGTGTATGTAAATGAAAAAAAAAACACGAGGAACGCAAGAGAGCATCTGTTTTTTTCGTTCACATTTCAATCCTCGGACCGAGAAGTGTAAAGTGAGGGAACAAAAATCCTGCTAAAGCTCTTGAAATTCCTCAGCTATGCGTGGAATTCCGGAATGCACTAGTATTTCTTTCGCTTTCCCCCCTTCGGACAGGTTTGGCTTTGTTCAACAAAGTTTGACAGGTCCAATTTTGGCGGACTTGAAATTTGATGGGATCGAGGTGGATTTAGATGAACGACACGGGAAGCTCATTCCAAGGGACCTGAGATTGCAGTAGGCATAAGACGACTCAAAGGCTGACTGTGTATGCAGTAGTGAAGCTCTGGTTACTCAAGAGATGCATTTTGCAGGCAGAGACGGGGAACAAATCTGTAAATGCATGCAAGAGTGGCAACGTCGTGTGTACTACGTACATGGGCACACCGTTAGGCGCTATTTCGTATTTCGTATCAAAGGAGGCCATCGTAAAAGTGAGCAAGTCTCAAAGTGGTTTTTGTTATCAACGTGAATGCTCTAAAGGAGTTGGAGGTTTTTATGTGGTCCTCTCTGAAAATGCATCCTCCATTCACGGAGCACTCAAGAAGTGGAACCTCACCTTTTCCGAGATTCTTGGACCAGGTGACAACTGCACTCTGAGCACGAATTTTGCACATATTTTTCTTCTGCTCTCAGTCACTGGCAAGCTGAATTGTGGGATCCACCATTCACCACTCACTAGTGATACCTCCCGGTTTCACACCCGCACTCCCACACCACATACACACCCATACATACTCACTTCTCTCGGTCGCCCTCGTCTTTGGAGCCCTCAAAGTATGATTGAGAGTATTGATCACTACGATACGTAAGTGAGTGTGTGGAGCTATTTTCTTCTTGTTCTTTTAGTTCTTCGTCCCCCTCTCGTCTCCTATGTAGTTCTTCTGGTGGTTGTTGGGCTGCTGATTCTCGTGGTGATTCTTCTTTCGTTCTTCACTCCGTTTGCGGCTGCTCAAGACTCAAATCGACGAGTGTTTTGCTTTTGCAGTCCCTTCCACATGCGCCCAGGCCTCCTCACTGACTGACTCACTGACTGACTGAGTGAGTGAGTAAAGAACGTACTCACCGAGGACCGAGGACCGAGGACGATTGTATGTTCCTCTCAGAATTCAAGAGGCGCGGAGGGTGTGTGAGACCTGCACAGCTAGTTGGAACGAACGAGGTGACCCACGCATGCTGCTCGCTTGGGTGTCTGTGTTGTTGTTGATGTTGTCGTCGTCGTTGCAGCAGCCATCCACTCCATCTTCGTGGCCTCCAAGTCTCTTTTCTGTTCTCCACTCGGCCTCCACTCTATTTGGTGGAGAGTGTTCCACCTTCAATCAGGGATCCCAACCATGCAATATCCGGCATTGAATACTACTCTTCGGAATGGGTTCAAGCTGGTTGAACTTGTGTCGATTGTATTGAGTCAACGTGAGTAATCATAATTCTGCCTTCGTGCCAACCTTATTCCCTCTCCAACAAAACCATTAAAGGCCGTTATGCTAATGATGTAAAATTTTGTAAAAATGTGATAAGAAGACTCAGCCCTGTAAATCATCTGTTCCTTGCATCGATTCTGTTGTCAACTCAAGGTTATATAGCTGGCCAGAGCCTTGTCACTTTGGGAACACTGTTGGCTGTTCCACAGTTTCTTTTACTTCTCCTCTCAAGGCGCCTAAGAAGAAGAGGAGGCGATTCCCCTCTCTCCTTCCCTCTTTCTCTCTCTCTTTCATTCTCTCTTTCCCTCCTCCTCGCCTTCTCTTTTCCTCTCTTTCTCCCTCAGCCGTTGTCGTTCGTCCTTGTGCACGTCAACTGCTACTCTTGCCGCTCCATGAGAAATTGTTTGACAGACTTTGGTGCTCGTCTTCTCCCCCTCTCCTCGAGGTCTCGTTCTTCTTGAGATGTGTTCCATGCCATTTTCTCCTTGGTTTTCGCCTAAACTGACTTTCCTGCGAGTGGTTTCGTTCCGAGAAGCCACGCCACGGCCAAAATAATCGGCCTACGAATCTTCGGGTCGAGAAGGAACGAACGAACGAACGTGGAACACTTCGTTTCAGGTCCTCAAGTCAAGCTTTGAGTGCGCGCTCGTTCTTGGTACGTTGTGTGTACACAACAGTATTTGTATCAGGACACGGTGAGACGTTTCTGGTTGTACACAATCATGTCGTCAGTCTTGGGCTAAGAGTCTTTGGCATAGGGAAAGGTCCTGCTGAGTGTTCTCAACCAGGACAAGACAGGACTGGAATTGTTCCAACCAATGAGGATCATTATGTATCCACTTCTCATGGCACGGTGGAGCAGGATGTAACGTAACGAGACTCAAATCATGTCCATTCCAGAAGATCACTCCGGTCCTGATACAATTCAACGGTTTGAGTTTTGGAGCTGGCTGGGCCCAAAAATCGATTGAAGAGCGGAATTCGGCAAAGTAGGGGGAAGATAGTATTTTTTGGTAAGGGTGACAGGCCCCTCCATCATGCAGAAATGGAGAATGGGACTTTGGGTGGAGTGGAGAGTGCTCAAAGCGAACCAATCCAGGATAAGAACTTGAGGTCCCTCCTCTTCTGGACCAAGACTGGAACAATGAAGAGCAAGCGAGAGTCTGAATTTATGAAGTAGACCCAACTCTCCAATATGAGAACGTGTGTTATCTCAAGATCATCCGTCATCCATTAGTCATTGCCATGAACATATGTTGGACGTTCATGCAGGTGCCCGCTTAAATGTACGTGGATCTTGCAGTCCTGAGAAATGCATTCTTATTTTCGTCGCAGTTTTGCCAATTCAAGGGTCGATCATGTGTGTTTTAACGAACGGATGTATTAAGAGTAAAAACTTTGATTGAGATTTAATGGTCAATATGTCGATTAGTGACTTATCTGTCCACTTCTTTAGACAAGGTTCGGCCCTTGGAGTCTGTTTTCCCCAAAAATGATGATAGCCTCTGTCAAAATATTGGAACAGTTCGAAATTGGAACATTTGGAAAGGGTGAACGGAGATGGAGTTAAACATACCCCCCCTCCCAGTTCTTATCTCGTATGCAGTTGAAATTTGCAAATTTCTCATCCCATGGATGGTGCATGCATCTTGCTCAAAAAGTTCCACTCACTGCCAGGAACAGGATCCAGATGCAAGTGGAGCAAAGTTTGCACTTGTTCCAGATCTGCTCCTCCCATTCCCGTTGCGTAGTACGTTCTAGTATATGTGCATGTGTAGCGATTTGGATGAAACATCCGCATTGGCTCCTTGACAGAATCGAAGAGGTTCCAAAAGCCTCGTCGATTTTTGTGTGCTCGCCACGTTCCAAGGATACTACTTGAGCAAAAACTGATCCATTCCAGAAGAAGGAGCGAGAGCCCACTCACCAGAAACGAAGTAATCATCCATCAGGGGTTAAATTACATGGACTTGTACAGAAAGGACCAGGCAGCAACAACAACAACGACAAAAAATGGGCAACCCGCGGTCTCGTCGTCAGAACTGAGGTAGGGAGAAGATGGTACTGTAGCGACTCTGTACTGTGGTATAAGGTCGAGGTTGACCTATATAAATGGCCATTCTCAATTCTCGAACGAACCAGCAAGTACCCCATCCGTCTGAGGATCGTTTTTTGGTCGTCCCAAGTTGGGGGCTAATAAAGAGGCTTAAGCTTGTATGGTCTATTTAAACCAGACAGACAGAGACAAAGGGACCTGAAGGTAGAAACTCCAAACGACTAGGCACATACAGATAGCAACTTGCCGTGCAATGGCCGGAATGTTCCAAGATGGTAATAATAATAATAATAATACGCATACTACCCACTGTAGTACAACTGTGACAAGGACAAGTCGACGAGCGCTGCTCTCCCAGCAATAGGTTCATTTCTGCGGAATTTTGCCTCTGTTTGTTGTCGATCATGCAATCCCCATTGTGTCGTTGTATCACGACAAAAAGTAACTACGCATTAAAGAATCATTTCCTGAATATCCACGGCCACGGACGAGGTCCCCTCCTCCGATCGAAGAGAGACACTGAATCCACGAGTCAGGAGCCTGAGGAAGGCAAAAAGCCTCGTGTTGTTCGTGTATCTCAACTCCTTTGTTGTCAATAGATCCCCCGCCACAAAAATTCTGAGGTCATAGGGAAGTCCCCTGACTAGCATAGAAAAGACGGAAGCAGAGGGGAGAGATAGGACGCAGCCCAACAACCCGCAAGGTGACTCCGGCACATCCCTTGGAGTCTGGTGGGTTGGTAGGTCGGTGAATTGGTTGCTACATCGGCTGATCTCGTCTCTTTCTCCACGTTTTCCCAATACGAGCGACTTGAGAATGATCACGACAATCATGCTGATGATGTGGGTCCAAAATGGGCGAATCTTGGGTGGGTTGGTGGGTTTTTGGCTGGAAATGAGCGGGAGGAAAGGAGAGGAGAGGAAGCGGAAAACGCATCGCAGTCATGACATGAGTGAATACTAATGATGGTTCCCTTCCACGGAGGAGTGAGAACTGAGAGAATGCCAGCATAATCATTATGGCATCGAGTTTTCTGGAAATTCTGAATGGCTGACAATTAGTTCCAAACCATTAGTGACGAAGAACATCTTCGAAACATGAACCCACTTGCCAAAAAGATGGAAGAAGAAGGAGGCGAGAAAGCATTACATTTAGAACACCAAATGCAGCCGTAATGGCGAGAACCATTCCTGTCACAGTTTCAAGTTGAAGTGGACCCTCCCCTCTTTTCCCTTGAGACTTTTGCCGTTCATTCGGCCTTTGTTTGGCTCTTGAATGAAATTGCTGGCCACGATGCAAGTGCAGCCATGGTTTATGAAATGTCATTCTTATTCAAATTACAAACCGTCAAGATACGTAGAACGATGAATTGCTCGATGTATACAGAGCGTTCAACTACATATTTGCTTGTTCATGATTTACCTCGACAAAGAAACCATTTTTAATTGCTACCATTTCCAAGAGCAAGCCAAGGTCCTCGGAAAGGTACAGATTCTAGCAAGAAAAGAGAGGTAGAAAAAAAAACTAGCTCTTGTTCCTTGAGACAAGGCAATTACCATATCAGCGCTCGTTGTCGCGCTGTTGAGCTCCCTCGGATACTAAGTAGTGAAGCAGCCTTTATTTTTGTTTGTTTGTGTCTGTCTGTATGTTGTATGTGTTTACGTCCTTTAGTATCTGCTGGCAGTTTATCAAAGCCTGGGAAATTATGAGTTCCTAAAGACGGCTTGTCGGCTTTGTTCGCTCATCTAGCCTCAACGACCTTGCTCATTTTCACACGCCATCCCAGAAATCTGCTCTAGCAACAAAACATTTGACTGGATCTTTGATACTCCTAAACCAAATTCACCCATGGGAACACAGATGGGCACACTTGCCTCTCATGATGGATACCAATAGTCTCTGCAACCAATTTTCCAGATGTGGTGAGTTGACTTTTGCTTAAAATGACGTGACGACGGGCTGAATAAAAGATTGGGTGTACGACTGGGAAGTGGCAGATGAAAAAGAGGCCCCATGGGATGGTGGGTGAGGGTAGCTCTGCTCACCAGGTGGAGGCCTCTTTTGTGTGAGCCTCGTACGAAGGAAAGGTGGAACAGGAGAAAAATTGTGCACCAAAACATACATCATCGCACCCGGTGCACGTAAGTGCAATGCTTTCCTATGGTGAAACGTCAAACCCTTGACCAACGCCATATGAATGGCATTGTTACAACACTATCTCCATGGGCTTGACTTTAGGTAAATGCCGAGGACTGTGAGAGCATAAACGGTTTGGAAATGTGGACAATTATGTCCCATGATGAGTCCCCATGTTGACGCATGATACATACGAACATGTAGGTTATGGGTCCTTTTGTTGCAGCAGCAGCAGCAGCTACTGCCGCTGCTGCTGGTGCAACTGCTACTATTTCTTGTACTACAACAGCAACAACGAGAACAACAACAGTAACAACAACAGCAAGTGAAGAGAGATATGGCCATGAGACCCAGGAGAGCAAACCAGAGCCAGCTCTTGAAACATACAGACTAGCTATTTGGATCATGGAACGCACACTAACTCTCAGGGTTTCTAAAAGCCAACCAGAGAGAAAAGAGACTTGTTCTTCAAGTACATACTGCACCCGAGAAGTAAACACATGTACCTTCAGAGCTTGATGCGGTTGATAACAAGTGAGTGTGTGTGTGTGCTTGTGTGTGTATGAACAAGGCCGTGTGTTGTTTGTCAGTTCGATCGATCCGTTGGACCAAATTTTGTCAGTGAGCGGACCATGGGACTCATCACGGCAAAATGTATGATTATCTTCCACTCGGGGAGTCACGAGGAAAATGTGAGCCCAGGGAGAACCCGAGAAACACGTATTTTGGGAGGGAAATAGGACTTGAGTTGCTTGGAATGAGGGGGACGAGGGGAAATCAGGGTGTCACGTATGTCGCGCATGTGTCGCACAACTACAAGGGCCCAGACAAGGCAAATAAAGATGGAAATTTCCATAAATAGAAACTGTCGTCGAGAGCCCCTGTTGTTTTATTTCGAAATAAATCTTGAGCCATGAGCCATGAGCCATTCATTCACAAGGGCCAACGTCGTCACCCACTTCTCTTGCCAACCAATGTGAATAAATCTTTTTCCAAGGACAGTCGACAATAGGGTTCTTATGACGAGTTGCTTTGACATCCCAATCCAAATTCTCGAACAAAAAGCAGCTTCCATTGTAAATGCTGAAAGAAACACAACGTCTGTTTCTTTGCTCTCATTCCGGAGAGCAACTGCGGCAATATTTGTTCAATTCAGATTCGACTCATTGGCAGTGATAGAAAGGGGGCATTTGGTGTGAGCTTATTCGCCATTCTCTCTGTTGTATGTTCTGTGGAATTGCTCTCTCGCTCGCTCTGTTTTCTTTTTCTCGGCTCTGCCACGCGTTTTTGCCCTCTTAACAACCTTTAATCACGAAAAATGCTCCACATTGCAAAGACAGAAAACGTGGAAACGCTCCAGGATCACCGAAGGGGGCCATCCAAGTCATTCGCAGCTGGAATCACGCATTTCACCGAATGGTATTTAGGGAGCCCGAATCCAATTATTAGTTTCTCAGTAACCTAGCCCCATCGGGATTGACGACAATCCTTTGCATATTCCGGAACAGCCATCATGCCAGGCGCCTTTTTTTTGTCAGTGCCAGATAATCTTGGGCGTATTAGGGTTTACCTTTGACTACATGAGCTCTTCTCGTTGTGCCAAGGGCGACTTCCTTCGGATACTTTTGGTCCTGTTTCTAGTCGTCGAGTAGGGGAACAACAATAAAGGCAGTGTGGAACTGATTGGCACATAACCCAGGATTTCCAAACTGGTTCCCCCTCCCTGTTCCCAATCATCGAGTTTGATATTCTGTCAACGGAAAGGTTTGTTTTCGAGACCCTATAAAAGGCCAATCGGGTGTGTCAATTCCAAATTCCAACCTTGGGACAACCAGTTTCCAAACCGTAAAGCCATTTGAAAGGCATCAACGATTAGAAAAAGAAACCTCAAGGCCACAAAAAAGTGGTTGGTCTTGCATACTCGCACATCGCATGTTGACATATTTTATGGCAGCCTCGAGTATAAGAGGTTGCGTCAAGAACACAGATCAAAGTTACGCGGGATGCAGGAGAAACTGAAACAGGTGAAGACAGGATACATCAAGTTTTGCCCCTCTCGTCATGCATGCAATGAATTGTGGCTTGTGCCGCGTGTGACGTCCTAGTCTAGTCAAGCATGGCGCGTCCATCCACCCGAACCCACTACCTCTGCTAAAGACCCGTCCGTCCCTTGGTCGTGGTAGCCAGCACCATGAGGAAAACCTCACTTCTTCCCAGTATCTTAAGCAGATTACTCCAAGAAGCCTCATTACGGCTCTTCTTACTGATCCTATTCATATATCTCGAGTACCAGGAGCCCTTCCATAGGGTCATCCACCAGGAGGAGGCCTATCTCTATTCTAACCCCACAACCATTAGTTTCTTTCCCGTTGTTTATCTCTGGCTGGTTGTGGTATTTGTACCCGCGTTGACTATCCTATGCGTTCAAATCTTCCATCGGATTGACATTCTGGACTTGTTGAGTGCGGTTTTATGTGTCAGTCTTGTTTTGCTTTTGAATGGCGTGCTCACTAATATCATCAAATTGAGTGTGGGTCGGCCCAGACCGGATTTTATGAGCCGATGTTGGCCCGATGGGAACGTGCCTCCCAGCACATTTGATGATCCTTTCAATCAACATTTCGAGTGTACTGGGAATCTGGCCAAGATCCTGGATGGCCGGAAGAGTTTTCCGAGTGGTCACTCCTCATTTGCCTTCGCCACTTTTGGATTTGTGTTCTTTTACGTGTCCGGAAAACTCCGGACGTTTGCCCGAGATCCGAGTCTTTTCTTCCAATCTCATCGCTTTCTAATCAGTATTTTCACGTTAATAAGTAAGTTCAATGCTCATGAAGTAGGACAGCCGATTCATTCTTTGATGTTGCATTTTAGTGCCGTTGGCCATAGCCGTGTCTAGGACTTGTGATTATCATCATCATTGGCAAGATGTGGTGGTAGGATCCCTTTTGGGCTTTGGTTTGGCTGGCCTTGTATATGGTTTGTATTTCCCATCTTTGACTTCTCGCCATTGTGATCAATGCCTGGTTACCACGGCATTGACATCTTCAAACCAATATGAGCATGGCTCAGTTGATGCCAAAGGGGACAATGGAAGGGGCGGAAGTCACAGATTTTTACGTCAATCCCTCAACGACGACGATGTTGAAGCCAGTTTGAACTCGAACTCTCCGCGCTTTAAGCCATTTCAACGCGATGTGAAACTCATCTAATGCTATGGTTTACTTTACTCCTAGTCAAGGTTTTCTCATTTAGTGACAGAGGATTGTGATTTTCTTAATAAGAAAAAATGATGCAACAAATCCAAGCAAAATATTTCAATCAAGGAGCTTTCACTTCTGTTATAGACTACGAAACTATGCGTGTGAAATCTGAGCAGAAAATGATACCCCCTTTTCTACCGACATTTAGTCTTTTTCTTGTTCATTTGTTTATAGCAAAAACAAAACACGACTTGCAATTATCAATTTGAAGTTCCTATTGAGGAATAAAATCCCTCCTTTTCATTCATAAAAATGTATTATCCTTGCTCGCTGAAATATACAACTTTCACAATTACTTTCGTTGTTTGCGGTGGGAAAAATCCAAATTAACGTCGAAAATTCTTTGGCTAGTTCATTTCATTTCCTTCGTGATGCTGTAAGTTATCTTCAGAGGTATTTGTTATCTTTATATTTCATCGGATTAATTAATGCGGAAAGAAATCAAGGCAAGAAAACTGTTTATTCTTTTCGCTACCGAAATGGAAATGTAACACTTCTAAGTCCTTGGAAAAACTAGATTAAAAATTAATGGCAATTGAAATTTACAGACGAGTGAATCAGTCAGGGGTAGACTGAAACAGTTTCACTAGGTGTTTGTTTAAAATGTGTTATTTTAAAGAGTGATATTTCGCATTACATGTAAAGATTGAACATCAGTTAAATTCTTCTCAGATATGAGATAATCAAAGTGAACGGAATTGTCTCGTTCCTCTTACCTCTTCAAAAGTTATTGTCTTTTTTCCCACCTCTTCGATGTTTTATTATTCGTCTACTTTGGCCCATTTTGCGACTCGAAATACAATTCCCTTTCCTCTCAGCTAGAATAGTGGATGATCGCCAGCGCTCAACTAGATTCTCAATAACATATCTATTTTTATTGCCAGGATTGGTAACTTTGAACTGTGACAACATCGGAAAGAACGTAGAGAGGCGTGCTCAAATCCAGATCTCCATTCATCTCTGAAAGGAATCCTTGGGGTTTGGGTGGCTCCAATTGAAGCATGAGAAATGGCCACCAGCTCATTTGAAATTCGTTCAAATCGGAGCAAAGATTGGGGATCATCGTTCATCTGGGCGCACCCGTGTTCCCATTTGGATTGGATGTATGGTGATTATGATTATGGTGATGGTGAGAGTGCCCATGATGAGTGTGGTGAGAGTGCCCATGATGGTTGGTGAGTCGAGTGCGTTGCTCGGGATCCTCAAAGAAGTCCTCATCTCTGAATCGCGACTGGGAATACGAACAGCTGCTTCGAGGATGGATGTGGTGACTCCCACTACTCCCCACACTCCCATCGATGCTTCGTCTGAAATACACAGAGAACAGAAAAGAACCAACGAAGGCTTAGTCACGCTTCAGTACGGGGGAAACGGAGAAGGCCGGAGAATGTTTGGATTCATTTCAAATTCAGATCATATTTCTCCGACCTGAAGGAACCTTCTTGAGCGTATCACCACTCGTCACCCGTCTTCTATTGAATGAAATCCTGCTTTGAAAATGAAAGGTTAAAGCGAATGGGGGGTGTCTTTCCCGCGATTCTGCATACAAAGGGTGCCATTGGAAAAAAAGAAAATCAAGGATAGAGGCGACTGTCTAGGTTTGAATTTTTTGAAGTGACCCGTTTTAAGAGGATCAGTTGAGGTTGATTGCGAGAATGGATTAAAAGAACGACAGTTGGAAAATCAAAATTCCATCTGAAAGTGAGTCCGGGGGGGATGGCGACTTGCAACAATGACATTGTTCCGTACTTACTTGACCTTTACTGCATATCCATCCAAGCCACGATCCAAATTTTGATGCTCGAGCATTAAACATTAAACACGCCTTGAAGTGTCTCAGTAACTCGTAATCAAGTTACTAAATGTCTCTTCAGGCTAAAATAAAGAAGCCAACATCTCCTAACCCCACCCCGCCGGTCTTCATCATTCTCGTTTTAGTTTTCTCATCTCACAGAAATCCTCTCTCACGCCTCAAAGTTTGGGAATCTCCTCCAAAAACATCATCTCCCAAGTAATGAAGATAAAAACCGAGTACCCTCCTTTAGTATGTATTTACTTATGTACTTTATTATGGCTATGTGTACTAGGATTCCATTACTAGGTCTTACCCTCTTCGCGATGAATTGAGAACATTTTCGTCCCCTTTCTGGACTCCAAACACGAGGAAACAGCAAACCATCACGGTCAGCATCACAACGCCTATAATTCACACGGATAAGAGCGTAATAAAAAGCGATTTGCCTTCGTAATCCCTTCGCCAGATGAGCATTGATCCATCCAAGGAAGAAAGGCCCTTTTCGAGTGAAGTTCCAAGTGAACCTGAAAACTTCGCAATGTTTGATAGGTAAACATCACCGAAGCAAACCCAATATCAACAAAGATCGCCACGAATAGCACTCAGAGCAAACTTCTTCTGCTTTCATTGCTGGGTTCCATTTTCCATTGTTGGAGAAGGGCTCAGCTTGATGGAGTTCCAATCAAGTTCCTCTGACTACTCAAAACTTCGTTTTTTGCCGGTTGTTAGGCTTGCATTTGAGAAAAGTAATGAAGTGGCCCTCAGGGAGGCATTACTAAC
Organism: Tigriopus californicus; assembly: GCF_007210705.1. NCBI lineage: Eukaryota > Metazoa > Arthropoda > Copepoda > Harpacticoida > Harpacticidae > Tigriopus > Tigriopus californicus. Next base: position 12,792,320 of record NC_081446.1, read on the forward strand.
GAAGCTTCTTAGGTGGCAAGCTCCTTATTTAGAGTTATTTCATCGCACATGAGGGGACCATCCAACTTCGCTTGGATCTTGACTACCGTAAATGCCGAGTCTAATTTGGGATGGACCGTTTCCAGAAGAAGAAGAAGTACACTGACACTTTAACGAGTTATATATATGCGCCCTTTCGTCGAATCCCTGGACAGTCGTCAAAAAAGGGAGAAAAAAAGAGAAGAGTGGCAACCCGAAGCTGTATGTATAAATATGCAATGTGGTGGTCGCTTTCCAAAAAAAAACTTATTTTCGAGGTCCAGCTGCCCTCTAATACCCTAATATGTAAAGTCGTGATGGTGGTCCACTCTCTGTCCCCATGGAATCCAGTTCCACAGCGCCCGAAAGACTGACTCCCTATCCCTTCACTATTCATCCCGGTGTCTCCAGAGATCAACTCAGCTTGAATACATAAACAAGAGACGTATCGTGATACCCGGAGTATCTGCTCAACGACCATTCCAGAAGGCCAAGGCCCAACCAGAAGCAGTCTCAATGCAGAATTGGTGCGGTCACTCGGAGTATTCATTTCCAGGTCTTGCTCACTTTGAGAGTGGGGAGAATCGATTCGTTTCGAAATATATTTCCCAAGCCTTGAAGAGCGGGATCTATTCAATGTTTTCAATCCCTCAAGGCTCCTTGATCAAATCCGGAGAGATGCGTAGAAGTGGTAGAAGGAGAAATCTTGGAATTTGAGGAAGACCTTTGTGACCTTCACAAAAAAGTGGAGACATCTTCAAACGATGGTGTCAACAAGGGCGTTGTTCCCATGTTCCATCTTCCTTCCGCCGTTCCATTTGTGGACAGAGAGAGATGGAGAAGAAAAGAGGTGACACGAGATAATGCATCCATAAGGAACACAATTGATTGCATCACTTCGAGAAAGAGCTCATCCCGCCCCAAAAGTAACGAACCAGCCACTTTCAAAAAGCAAATCGAATAATCCATCTACAACGCACGCGCCCATTCAGCCTGGAACGGGGCATGTCACTTTTCAAGCGGAGAAAAACTCGAGGCAAGCCAACATTTCCAAATTTTGTTGAGGAAAAAATAAAACATGCAATAAACCTGGGTCTCCTCTGCTTGTATCATTATTTCGAAAACAGGCCATTGGCGGGTCCTTGACATCACTCGTGAATGAGAAACAGGACATCTAAACATCTGGAACGGTTATTGGATCCCAGTCGATGGGATCTCCCATTTGTAGGAAAAGACCCAAAACTGACCTCATCCAGTGCACCAAGCAAGTAAGGATCATCTGATTATACGATCTTTCGTTGGGGTTTAATAGAATTGCTCTCTAACCAATGATCACAACGTGTTCCCAGGCCTTGCTACTTGAAGGTGCCCGTGAATGTGAAAGTACGCTACCGATGAATTTGCGAGCTAGCCTTGGAACTCAGTAGCCTGTGGACTAGATCGAGTTTCTTCTGCCTTCTCCTTTTCTCGACAAGTGAATGACAAACGGCCTTTGTACAAACATCCTATTGAAGCAAGCGTAAGCGCTGAAAGCCGACCCATCCACAAAGTACCCTTTGAGTTGCTCGCCAAAATCCCGTAAATAATTGGGGCGCTCATGTCAACGGCAGACACTTTGGCAAGTCCACTTCCATTTTAAATCCGCTGGTCGAGGTGCTACAATGACTATTACGATTTCTCAAAGACGATCTACTTAGTTGAAAGTATCCGTGCTTTGATCTGTCGGAGGTGGCTCCATGGGGACCAATTATAAGGCGGGGATTACGAAGGCAAACGAATGAGAAGAGGAAGGCCGGATGCCAAAAGTGAGCTGAAGGTGAGGTCGGATGCGAACCACACAAGCCCGTTTTGGAACGGATTTCCAGTGTTCCCTCCCCTTCTCAAGAGAGAGAGGATTGATTCACTTTCCTAGGGTATAGAATGAGTTGAGAAACGTCCTTGAAGCTGGATAGACACAATGACACACGTTGGGGTCGTAGACTTGACCATGAACCTGCAGTTGAAGATAGAAAGAGGTTGTTGACGTTGACAGTTTCAGATTAGAGGGGGCACCAATTTGCATGGCTTTAGTTTGCAACTTGTCCTTAATTCAATTATTCGTTATTGGGTTTTTAAGCACAGGCATATCTAGCACAAAGGCTTAGCTGCCACCAAGAGTGCTTGAAAGATATCATAATTACGAGTTACGTTATAGCTATAAGAAAGTAGTCTTATCGTTCCAGGGTCATCCTTGCGTGGGCTTTTATTTTTGGTACAATCCGTCCAAGTAGTTCAATGCCAAGATTACAACCACCAATCGGTATCAACCACACATTTTGATGCACAACCAAAACAAATACTTAATGTCATTTAATGTATTTGAAACCATTTTTCATGGATGCATCCAACAAATTCAATCAGGTTTGTTCATTTGAAGAATTTAAGACTTGAAACTTCGCTCAGACACATAAATTCCAGTTCTTGGGCATTGACGCTTTTAACGTTGCAATAAAACTGCTCAATGCAACAAATGTTTAAAAAAAATGTGTGGTGGTTTTGAGACATTGCTAAAAATTGCAGTGAAGTTTATAGGGTACTTCTCAAATGTTATTACACTCTATTGATATCACAACACATGACACTAGATTTGTAATGGCCCGTGGCCTTTAAAAAGGAACGTATTGATATCGTATTTAAGAGCGGAAAGGTTCATGTTCCTGGGAAGTGAATCGGTTTAAGAGATCAGACCAAAAAAGACCAAAAATCAGACCTTTGCAGATAAAATGATTTTTTTTTTCGACTTTAGAAGCACTAACAATGGTTTTAAGTTGTAAAAAGTTACAAGCATCTTTATGGTCATAAAAAGTAGTGCTGTCAAATTAATCAAGGAATGGTTGCTGATTGCGAGCCATTTATGAATTTTTAAATAAGGGGAAATAACCGTGATTAAAGAGCATTGTCATGGTTACCGTACGCTCGACAATGCAATGAAGAGTTTGTTTTCCTTCTCGGTTCCCACATCATTGACCACTATTCTGATGATTGGTCCAAATACGAATGGAACTCAAGGATGACCGACCTCGCACAGCAATGATACTTCTCATACCTTCTTTTAGCTCTTGCTATGACAAGGAAAATGGGTTTTAGGCCAGCTACTTTGCTAGCAAAAAGCTTCACCCAAATCAAGGATGTGCCATGCTCATGAAAGCCATTTGGAGACGGAGTCAGGATCGAGGTAACATCATTAAGCTGATCCATGTTATCCACCGAGCAGCCTTTGTAGGCTGGCTTCCATCGAATACATAGGATTTGGATAATGGCCTTGCCTACTGTATCTCCTTATTCATTCATGTGCATGGAACGAGTCTGAGACAATTGAGAACAGACGGCAATGATCCAAAGCGTATTGGAACATGGATCCACGTCTCGTCCCAATTCTTGACGTTCGCTTTGACAAGCTTTGTCTTAAATTTCATTTTCCAATCATCGGGTTTTGAGGAGATCTCGATGGAGTTGATTGATTCAAAATCCAATAATATTGGACCCAGCTCAGCCATCCTGGTGCAAGCGATCAATCACATTGGCGGGGAAGATTTTTGAGAAATCTCGACCAACCTTGGCAGGTTGGCTTTTATGGCTTAAGACAAACAGGGAATATTGGCCTGTTTTTACAAAAGGTTGAGAAAAACCTGTCCTTAGTTATGTTGACACTACCCTCATGATGGAGCTTATAATGTGATTGTGAAACTGAACTATTTCCCACATTTAACGAAACCCATCAATATGAAAATCCACATTGACGTTAAATAGAATAAAAATTGTATGAATAGAGCAGTTTACCCTGGGCTTTTAAGGTTTTGTTTTTTAAGAAACGGGTTGCGGGATTCCACATGAGGACTTGATACGACCACAAGATCTTGTTAAATAGACGAACTTGGCCAAATTTGAGCCCAAAATTATGCTTAGGCAACTCAGCAGATAAGTCCAAAATTATGTAGTAATAAGGTTCATTAAGTACATAAGGTTCGAATTTTCGGCCTGCTCTTGGTCAGCTAAATATGCTTTTGACAATGTAACATTGAAACGAATTACTTTACAAGTAAATATTATAAAAATGACCAACATTGAATTGAAGAGATCTGCATTCCTTATTTTATCTCGTTAGTTCGAAAAGTGGTTCAGAATTGCTAGACCAAGAGCAGGCCGATTTGACTGGAAGCTCGTTCACCGTCCATATTTCTTGAAGTTTGTAGATGCCCAAAATATCCTTTTTTTAAACAAGCGATTCTGATTGGGTTTGAATTTCCGCGGGCATTCGTAGTCGCTATAGGCAATTTAATTCCGGTACTATGCATTAATATGGAAGATTACAATTTGTCTATTTGTTACCGTTTAAACTTTGCACAACATTTCGTTTATCAACGGTTTGAGTTGGCAACTTTACTCTATACTATAACACTTAATGATATGCTAGAAATCAAATTTCACGTGTGTTCTCACTTTTTCAAAAAGGCAATAGTGGGGATGATTCTGCTATTTTTTGTTTTCGTTTTGTACACCTCTCATTCTGGCCTTTTCAATTTTTCCCCTTCTCTTTTCAGTTATCACATAGAAAACAAATCCCTTTCGTTGAGGACGTGTTGTCTTCATTGCGTCTTAAAGGTTCGCTGATGCTTTTTACTGGATCAAGATAACACGTTACAGCCAGTTTCTACCTTTACAGTACGTAATACGTATCAAAACAAAATGGGTGGTCAAAACAGAACATGAAAGTCTGTAGGGAACACAACCGAACTAACTCCTGATGATTGGGAAAAAATGAGATTGTTCCCTTCAGTAGTCTGTCTATTGGTGCATGTTTGTATGTGAACCATATTTCGTGCCAAGTAGTCAGTTCCATAAGTAAAGAACTCACAACTCTCTCGGCCCTTAAATTTGTTGGTACCTATATTTGCTTTCCAGCAACCATTTTCACTTGGTGGAGAATCTCATCATTCAAGTGCATCATCGTGCGCTTGAGGATGTGGTGAAGGAAATTGGCGTCCATTTCGTCGGATGAGTCTAGGAAAATAAGGCCATTTTCCCTTACTTCACTTCCAAATTGTCCCATTACAAGGCCAAGATCTGGTCCTTCATTCTCAAGGGTTGCCAAATGGCTGGCAACAACTTTCAGATAAGAATCGGTCTAACTCGACGAACCGAACCAAAGGAGGTCCAAGCAGGTTTTTGAATGACGAAACATGTGTGCCTATAAATGAGGTAAAAGCCTAAATGGAGGCAATTAGGGTGCTGGGGACCGGAGCGCAAGTTCACATCTTGAGTGACATGATTGTCCATTTGTTGGAAGTCGGGGTTCCAAGTGGAACAAAAGCGATCCAATTGAAGAAAAGTGAGCGAGAGAACTGCCCTTGCAAAACCAACAAATTGGATTCTTGGGTCTCAAGGGGGTTTGGCTAGAGAGCGGCAAGTTTTCGAGGTGATTTATACGGGCACACCATCCAAGCTTTCAAAGAAAGCTCAATAAGTACAACACTTCTTTCAATGCCACGGAAAAAAGCGCCCACAAGTTCATTCATGGAGGTCTTTAGATTCACTTTCCCATCTTTTTATTGCTGTTATTTCAGGCAAAGTGCTAATAGTAAATTTTGTGACCATCAAAATAACTCAGTGCTGAAAATTATGGACGTACCTCGACCAAGACTAGTCATAACAAAAAGCCAATTCAGCCGCAATTACCTTTAGGCTGTCTGTAGAAACTTTGGTCCGATTTGTTAGTCAAGATGTCAGGGCTGCCAAGTTTATGTTGAAAATTGCGTTTTCTTGAGCTTCAAGAAAGCTCTGGAAAAGGTGAACCTGCAACAAGACAAGACTAATGGTGCAGCCCTGATGACTAGTCTTGGTCATCGAGATAGGTTCATAATTTTCAGTGGTCTATGCTCAGTGTTACCAAAGAGTCTCTGAAAAGATACACCAGTCTTCGATGTTCAATTCGTTTCGTTGTGAGACGTTGTAATTGTATTTTCCTTCGCATAAGTAAAAAAAATACTTTTGTTATAATGTGGATTGACCTTCATGAGCCTAAGATTGAGTAAAAAGAGCTTCATTAGATGTCAATTAACAGAGTGATGTGCATTCATGATGGAATGCTTTTTGTATATTCTTTAGGCATTGTTTCGAACATTCTTTGTTATGAGTACTGATCATTTCTAAGTCTTCACTAAAACGCAGAAGCTCCGTCTTGATACAGGCTAAAACCTGGTTTACATTTAAAAATGCTGATGAGCACCATGATCATAATTCGTGGAATGGTTTTCCAAAATTCGTGGATTGGTTTTCCAATCTCTTGAGCAACGTGAAGAAATCTCAGTAAAGGTCTTGTTAACCAGATATCATAAGTAGTACTTTCCACCTCAATTACATACGTTCATACTTATGTATTGATCAATTTCGAGGGCATTAATGCCATCGCTGAATGAATTATCTTTTAGATTACAGATTACTTAATCAGTTGCTTTTCAGTTTCGAGAAATAGAGATGCAGCCCACATGGCTCCTAAGAAAAACGTACATCTGGTTCAGGGAAATGTATGGGATTGCGAGGTAAATGAGCTTAAATATCCACTCGTATAAAGAGGTTCGTTGAAAGAGGATTGGACCTTTGATTCCGAATGAGGCACAATTATGTTGAGGATTTTGGAGCCAACCACTTTATTTGTGGATAATCCTGAAGGATCCAATTACTTCGATCACTGTAGAGAGGGCTCTCTAATAGAGGG